>NW_027076211.1:0-73000 GCF_963932015.1 Anas acuta | reverse complement strand
GTTGCATGTGGGGCTGCATAAAGGCTCCCCTGAGGAGTTCACTTGTACCCAAAGCCTTCCTTTGGGGGCACTTCTGGATGGGCGAATGGGGCTTGAAACGCATTTTCTGGAGCCCGAGTTTTCAGTCTTCTGCCATGGTGGCTAGGGGTATATTTAGGGTTGCTCGTAAACAGTGAACAAGGAGGGTCCAGTTGCATGTGGGGCTGCATAAAGGCTCCCCTGGGGAGTTCAGTTGTACCCAAAGCCTTCCTTTGGGGGCACTTCTGGATGGGTGAATGGGGCTTGAAACGCTTTTTCTGTGGCCCGAGTTTTCAGTTTTCTGCCATGCTGGCTAGTGTTATATTTAGGGTTGCTTGTAAACAGCGAACACGGGGGGTCCAGTTGCGTATGGGCCTGCATAAAGGCTCCCCTGGGGAGTTCAGTTGTACCCAAAGCCTTCCTCTGGGGGCACTTCTGGATGGTCAAATGGGGCTTGTAGCACGTTTTCTGGGGCCCGATTTTTCAGTCGTCTGCCATGCGGGCCAGGGTTATATTTAGGGTTGCTGTGAAAGAGCGAATACGGAGGGTCCAGTTGCATGTGGGGCTGCATAAAGGCTCCCCTGGGGAGTTCACTTGTACCCAAAGCCTTCCTTTCGGGGCACTTCTGGATGGGCGAAAGGGGCTTGAAACGCATTTTCTGTGGCCCGAGTTTTCAGTCTTCTGTCATGCTGGCTGGGGTTATATTTAGGGTTGCTGTAAAGAGCGAACACGGAGGGTCCAGTTGCATGTGGGGCTGCATAAAGGCTCCCCTGGGGAGTTCAGTTGTACCGAAAGCCTTCCTTTGGGGGCACTTTTGGATGTGCGAATGGGGCTTGAAACGCATTTTCTGGAGCCCGAGCTTTCAGTCGACTGCCAGGCGTGCTAGGGTTTTATTTAGGCTTGCGGTGAAAGAGTGAACCCGGAGGGTCCAGTTGCATGTGGGGCTGCATAAAGGCTCCCCTGGGGAGTTCACTTGTACCCAAAGCCTTCCTTTGGGGGCACTTTTGGATGGGCGAATTAGGCTTTTAACGCATTTTCTGGGGCCCGAGTTTTCAGTCGTCTGGCAGGCGGGCCAGGGTTATATTTAGGGTTGCTGTGAAAAAGTGAACCCCGAGGGTCCAGTTGCATGTGGGGCTGCATAAAGGCACCCCTGGGGAGTTCACTTGTACCCAAAGCCTTCCTTTGGGGGCACTTCTGAATGGGCGAAAAAGGCTTGAAACGCTTTTTCTGTGGCCCGAGTTTTCAGTCTTCTGCCATGCTGGCTAGGGCTATATTTAGGCTTGCGGTGAAAGAGTGAACCCGGAGGGTCCAGTTGCATGTGGGGCTGCATAAAGGCTCCCCTGGGGAGTTCACTTGGACCCAAAGCCTTCCTTTGGGGGCACTTTTGGATGGTCAAATGGGGCTTGTAGCACGTTTTCTGGGGCCCGATTTTTCAGTCGTCTGCCATGCGGGCCAGGGTTATATTTAGGGTTGCTGTGAAAGAGCGAATACGGAGGGTCCAGTTGCATGTGGGGCTGCATAAAGGCTCCCCTGGGGAGTTCACTTGTACCCAAAGCCTTCCTTTGGGGGCACTTCTGGATGGGCGAAAGGGGCTTGAAACGCTTTTTCTGTGGCCCGAGTTTTCAGTTTTCTGCCATGCTGGCTAGTGTTATATTTAGGGTTGCTTGTAAACAGCGAACACGGGGGGTCCAGTTGCGTATGGGCCTGCATAAAGGCTCCCCTGGGGAGTTCAGTTGTACCGAAAGCCTTCCTTTGGGGGCACTTTTGGATGGTCGAATGGGGCTTGTAGCACGTTTTCTGGGGCCCGATTTTTCAGTCGTCTGCCATGCGGGCCAGGGTTATATTTAGGGTTGCTGTGAAAGAGTGAACCCGGAGGGTCCAGTTGCATGTGGGGCTGCATAAAGGCTCCCCTGGAGAGTTCACTTGTACCCAAAGCCTTCCTTTGGGGGCACTTCTGGATGGGCGAAAGGGACTTGAAACGCTTTTTCTGTGGCCCGAGTTTTCAGTCTTCTGCCATGCTGGCTAGGGTTATATTTAGGGTTGCTGTAAAGAGTGAAGACGGAGGTTCCAGTTGCATGTGGGGCTGCGTAAAGGCTCCCCTGGGGAGTTCAGATGTACCCAAAGCCTTCCTTTGGGGGCACTTCTGGATGGGTGAATGGGGCTTGAAACGCTTTTTCTGTGGCCCGAGTTTTCAGTTTTCTGCTATGCTGGATAGTGTTATATTTAGGGTTGCTTGTAAACAGCGAACACGGGGGGTCCAGTTGCGTATGGGCCTGCATAAAGGCTCCCCTGGGGAGTTCACTTGGACCCAAAGCCTTCCTCTGGGTGCACTTTTGGATGGGTGAATGGGGCTTGAAAAGCATTTTCTGGAGCCCGAGTTTTCAGTCTTCTGCCATGGTGGCTAGGGGTATATATAGGGTTGCTCGTAAACAGTGAAAAAGGAGGGTCCAGTTGCATGTGGGGCTGCGTAAAGGCTCCCCTGGGGAGTTCAGTTGTACCCAAAGCCTTCCTCTGGGGGCACTTTTGGATGGGCGAATTAGGCTTTTAACACATTTTCTGGGGCCCGAGTTTTCAGTCGTCTGCCATGCGGGCCAGGGTTATATTTAGGGTTGCTGTGAAAGAGCGAATACGGAGGGTCCAGTTGCATGTGGGGCTGCATAAAGGCTCCCCTGGGGAGTTCAGTTGTACCCAAAGCCTTCCTTTGGGGGCACTTTTGGATGGTCAAATGGGGCTTGTAGCACGTTTTCTGGAGCCCGATTTTTCAGTCGTCTGCCATGCGGGCCAGGGTTATATTTAGGGTTGCTGTGAAAGAGCGAATACGGAGGGTCCAGTTGCATGTGGGGCTGCATAAAGGCTCCCCTGGGGAGTTCACTTGTACCCAAAGCCTTCCTTTGGGGGCACTTCTGGATGGGCGAAAGGGGCTTGAAACTCTTTTTCTATGGCCCGAGTTTTCAGTCTTCTGCCATGCTGTCTAGGGTTGTATTTAGGGTTGCTTTAAAGAGCGAAGACGGAGGGTCCAGTTGCATGTGGGGCTGCGTAAAGGCTCCCCTGGGGAGTTCAGATGTACCCAAAGCCTTCCTTTGGGGGCACTTCTGGATAGGCGAATTGGGCTTGTAACACATTTTCTGTGTCCCGAGCTTTCAGTCGACTGCCATGCGTGCTAGGGATATATTTAGGCTTGCGGTGAAAGAGTGAATCCGGAGGGTCCAGTTGCATGTGGGGCTGCATAAAGGCTCCCCTGGGGAGTTCAGTTGTACCCAAAGCCTTCCTCTGGGGGCACTTTTGGATGGGCGAATTAGGCTTTTAACGCATTTTCTGGGGCCCGAGTTTTCAGTCGACTGCCAGGCGGGCCAGGGTTATATTTAGGGTTGCTGTGAAAGAGCGAACCCGTAGGGTCCAGTTGCATGTGGGGCTGCATAAAGGCTCCCCTGGGGAGTTCAGTTGTACCCAAAGCCTTCCTTTGGGGGCACTTCTGGATGGTTGAATGGGGCTTGAAACGCTTTTTCTGTGGCCCGAGTTTTCAGTTTTCTGCCATGCTGGCTAGTGTTATATTTTGGGGTTGCTTGTAAACAGCGAACACGGGGGGTCCAGTTGCGTATGGGCCTGCATAAAGGCTCCCCTGGGGAGTTCACTTGGACCCAAAGCCTTCCTCTGGGGGCACTTTTGGGATGGGTGAATGGGGCTTGAAACACATTTTCTGGAGCCCGAGTTTTCAGTCTTCTGCTATGGTGGCTAGGGAATATTTAGGGTTGCTCGTAAACAGTGAACAAGGAGGGTCCAGTTGCATGTGGGGCTGCGTAAAGGCTCCCCTGGGGAGTTCACTTGTACCCAAAGCCTTCCTCTGGGGGCACTTTTGGATGGGCGAATTAGGCTTTTAACGCATTTTCTGGGGCCCGAGTTTTCAGTCGACTGCCAGGCGGGCCAGGGCTATATTTAGGGTTGCTGTGAAAGAGTGAACCCGGAGGGTCCAGTTGCATGTGGGGCTGCATAAAGGCTCCCCTGGGGAGTTCACTTGTACCCAAAGCCTTCCTTTGGGGGCACTTTTGGATGGGCGAATTAGGCTTTTAACGCATTTTCTGGGGCCCGAGTTTTCAGTCGACTGGCAGGCGGGCCAGGGTTATATTTAGGGTTGCTGTGAAAGAGCGAATACGGAGGGTCCAGTTGCATGTGTGGCTGCATAAAGGCTCCCCTGGGGAGTTCACTTGTACCCAAAGCCTTCCTTTGGGGGCACTTTTGGATGGGTGAATGGGGCTTGAAACTCTTTTTCTGTGGCCCGAGTTTTCAGTCTTCTGCCATGCTGGCTAGGGTTATATTTAGGGTTGCTTGTAAACAGCGAACACGGGGGTCCAGTTGCATGTGGGGCTGCGTAAAGACTCCCCTGGGGAGTTCAGATGTACCCAAAGCCTTCCTTTGGGGGCACTTTTGGATAGGCGAATTGGGCTTGTAACACATTTTCTGTGGCCCGAGCTTTCAGTCGACTGCCATGCGTGCTAGGGATATATTTAGGCTTGCGGTGAAAGAGTGAATCCGGAGGGTCCAGTTGCATGTGGGGCTGCATAAAGGCTCCCCTGGGGAGTTCACTTGTACCCAAAGCCTTCCTCTGGGGGCACTTTTGGATGGGCGAATTAGGCTTTTAACGCATTTTCTGGGGCCCGAGTTTTCAGTCGACTGCCAGGCGGGCCAGGGCTATATTTAGGGTTGCTGTGAAAGAGTGAACCCGTAGGGTCCAGTTGCATGTGGGGCTGCATAAAGGCTCCCCTGGGGAGTTCACTTGTACCCAAAGCCTTCCTTTGGGGGCACTTCTGGATGGGCGAAAGGGGCTTGAAACGCTTTTTCTGTGGCCCGAGTTTTCAGTCTTCTGCCATGCTGGCTAGTGTTATATTTAGGGTTGCTTGTAAACGGCGAACACGGGGGGTCCAGTTGCGTATGGGCCTACATAAAGGCTCCCCTGGGGAGTTCAGTTGTACCCAAAGCCTTCCTTTGGGGGCACTTTTGGATGGTCAAATGGGGCTTGTAGCACGTTTTCTGGGGCCCGATTTTTCAGTCGTCTGCCATGCGGGCCAGGGTTATATTTAGGGTTGCTGTGAAAGAGCGAATACGGAGGGTCCAGTTGCATGTGGGGCTGCATAAAGGCTCCCCTGGGGAGTTCAGATGTACCCAAAGCCTTCCTTTGGGGGCACTTCTGGATGGGCGAAAGGGGCTTGAAACGCATTTTCTGTGGCCCGAGTTTTCAGTCTTCTGTCATGCTGGCTAGGGTTATATTTAGGGTTGCTGTAAAGAGCGAACACGGAGGGTCCAGTTGCATGTGGGGCTGCATAAAGGCTCCCCTGGGGAGTGCAGATGTACCCAAAGCCTTCCTTTGGGGGCACTTTTGGATGTGCGAATGGGGCTTGAAACGCATTTTCTGGAGCCCGAGCTTTCAGTCGACTGCCAGGCGTGCTAGGGTTTTATTTAGGCTTGCGGTGAAAGAGTGAACCCGGAGGGTCCAGTTGCATGTGGGGCTGCATAAAGGCTCCCCTGGGGAGTTCACTTGTACCCAAAGCCTTCCTTTGGGGGCACTTTTGGATGGGCGAATTAGGCTTTTAACGCATTTTCTGGGGCCCGAGTTTTCAGTCGTCTGGCAGGCGGGCCAGGGTTATATTTAGGGTTGCTGTGAAAAAGTGAACCCCGAGGGTCCAGTTGCATGTGGGGCTGCATAAAGGCTCCCCTGGGGAGTTCACTTGTACCCAAAGCCTTCCTTTGGGGGCACTTCTGAATGGGCGAAAAAGGCTTGAAACGCTTTTTCTGTGGCCCGAGTTTTCAGTCTTCTGCCATGCTGGCTAGGGCTATATTTAGGCTTGCGGTGAAAGAGTGAACCCGGAGGGTCCAGTTGCATGTGGGGCTGCATAAAGGCTCCCCTGGGGAGTTCACTTGGACCCAAAGCCTTCCTTTGGGGGCACTTTTGGATGGTCAAATGGGGCTTGTAGCACGTTTTCTGGGGCCCGATTTTTCAGTCGTCTGCCATGCGGGCCAGGGTTATATTTAGGGTTGCTGTGAAAGAGCGAATACGGAGGGTCCAGTTGCATGTGGGGCTGCGTAAAGGCTCCCCTGGGGAGTTCACTTGTACCCAATGCCTTCCTCTGGGGAATCTTTTGGATGGGCGAATTAGGCTTTTAACGGATTTTCTGGAGCCCGAGTTTTCAGTCGACTGCCAGGCGGGCCAGGGCTATATTTAGGGTTGCTGTGAAAGAGTGAACCCGGAGGGTCCAGTTGCATGTGGGGCTGCATAAAGGCTCCCCTGGGGAGTTCAGTTGTACCCAAAGCCTTCCTTTGGGGGCACTTCTGGATGGGTGAATGCGGATGGAAACGCATTCTCTGGAGCCCGAGTTTTCAGTCTTCTGCCATGGTGGCTAGGGGTATATATAGGGTTGCTCGTAAACAGTGAACAAGGAGGGTCCAGTTGCATGTGTGGCTGCGTAAAGGCTCCCCTGGGGAGTTCACTTGTACCCAAAGACTTCCTCTGGGGGCACTTTTGGATGGGCGAATTAGGCCTTTAACGCATTTTCTGTGGCCTGAGTTTTCAGTCGACTGCCAGGTGGGCTAGGGCTATATTTAGGATTGCTGTGAAATAGTGAACCTGGCGGGTCCAGTTGCATGTGGGGCTACGTTAAGGCTCCCCTGGGGAGTTCAGTTGTACCCAAAGCCTTCCTTTGGGGCCTCTTCTGGATGGGCGAAAGGGGCTTGAAACGCTTTTTCTGTGGCCCGAGTTTTCAGTCTTCTGCCATGCTGGCTAGGGTTATATTTAGGGTTGCTTTAAAGAGCGAAGACGGAGGTTCCAGTTGCATGTGGGGCTGCATAAAGGCTCCCCTGGGGAGTTCAGATGTACCCAAAGCCTTCCTTTGGGGGCACTTCTGGATGGGTGAATGGGGCTTGAAACGCTTTTTCTGTGGCCCGAGTTTTCAGTCTTCTGCCATGCTGGCTAGGGTTATATTTAGGGTTGCTGTGAAAAAGCGAATACAGAGGGTCCAGTTGCATGTGGGGCTGCATAAAGGCTCCCCTGGGGAGTTCACTTGTACCCAAAGCCTTCCTTTGGGGGCACTTTTGGATAGGCGAATGGGGCTCGTAACACATTTTCTGTGGCCCGAGCTTTCAGTCGACTGCCAGGCGTGCTAGGGCTATATTTAGGCTTGCGGTGAAAGAGTGAATCCGGAGGGTCCAGTTGCGTATGGGCCTGCATAAAGGCGCCCCTGGGGAGTTCAGTTGTACCCAAAGCCTTCCTCTGGGGGCACTTTTGGATGTGTGAATGGGGCTTGAAACGCATTTTCTGGAGCCCGAGTTTTCAGTCTTCTGCCATGGTGGCTAGGGATATATTTAGGGTTGCTCGTAAACAGTGAACAAGGAGGGTCCAGTTGCATGTGGGGCTGCGTAAAGGCTCCCCTGGGGAGTTCAGATGTACCCAAAGCCTTCCTTTGGGGGCACTTCTGGATGGGCGAAAGGGGCTTGAAACGCTTTTTCTGTGGCCCGAGTTTTCAGTCTTCTGCCATGGTGGCTAGGGTTATATTTAGGGTTGCTGTAAAGAGCGAACACGGGGGGTCCAGTTGCATGTGGGGCTGCGTAAAGGCTCCCCTGGGGAGTTCAGATGTACCCAAAGCCTTCCTTTGGGGGCACTTCTGGATGGGTGAATGGGGCTTGAAACGCATTTTCTGGAGCCCGAGTTTTCAGTCTTCTGCCATGGTGGCTAGGGTTATATTTAGGGTTGCTCGTAAACAGTGAACAAGGAGGGTCCAGTTGCATGTGGGGCTGCATAAAGGCTCCCCTGGGGAGTTCACTTGTACCCAAAGCCTTCCTTTGGGGGCACTTCTGGATGGGTGAATGGGGCTTGAAACGCTTTTTCTGGATCCCGAGTTTTCAGTCGACTGCCAGGCGGGCCAGGGCTATATTTAGGGTTGCTGTGAAAGAGTGAACCCGGAGGGTCCACTTGCATGTGGGGCTGCGTTAAGGCTCCCCTGGGGAGTCCAGTTGTACCCAAAGCCTTCCTTTGGGGGCACATTTGCATGGTCCAAGGGGAATCGCAATGCGTTTTCTGAGGCCCGCTTTTTCAGTCTTCTCCCATTGCGCCGAGGGCTATATTTAGGCTTGCGGTGAAAGAGTGAATCCGGAGGGTCCAGTTGCATGTGGGGCTGCATAAAGGCTCCCCTGGGGAGTTCACTTGTACCCAAAGCCTTCCTCTGGGGGCACTTCTGGATGGGTGAATGGGGCTTGAAACGCATTTTCTGGAGCCCGAGTTTTCAGTCTTCTGCCATGGTGGCTAGGGGTATATTTAGGGTTGCTCGTAAACAGTGAACAAGGAGGGTCCAGTTGCATGTGGGGCTGCATAAAGGCTCCCCTGAGGAGTTCACTTGTACCCAAAGCCTTCCTTTGGGGGCACTTCTGGATGGGCGAAAGGGGCTTGAAACGCTTTTTCTGTGGCCTGAGTTTTCAGTCTTCTGCCATGCTGGCTAGGGTTATATTTAGGGTTGCTTTAAAGAGCGAAGACGGAGGTTCCAGTTGCATGTGGGGCTGCGTAAAGGCTCCCCTGGGGAGTTCAGATATACCCAAAGCCTTCCTCTGGGGGCACTTTTGGATGGGCGAATTAGGCTTTTAATGCATTTTCTGGGGCCCGAGTTTTCAGTCGACTGCCAGGCGGGCTAGGGCTATATTTAGGGTTGCTGTGAAAGAGCGAATACGGAGGGTCCAGTTGCATGTGGGGCTGCGTTAAGGCTCCCCTGGGGAGTCCAGTTGTACCCAAAGCCTTCCTTTGGGGGCACTTCTGGATGGTCCAAGGGAAATCGCAATGCGTTTTCTGAGGCCCGCTTTTTCAGTCTTCTCCCATTACGCCGAGGGCTATATTTAGGCTTGCAGTGAAAGAGTGAACCCGGAGGGTCCAGTTGCATGTGGGGCTGCATAAAGGCTCCCCTGGGGAGTTCACTTGTACCCACAGCCTTCCTTTGGGGGCACTTCTGGATGGGCGAAAGGGGCTTGAAACGCTTTTTCTGTGGCCCGAGTTTTCAGTCTTCTGCCATGCTGGCTAGGGTTATATTTAGGGTTGCTGTAAAGAGCGAACACGGAGGGTCCAGTTGCATGTGTGGCTGCATATATGCTCCCCTGGGGAGTTCAGATGTACCCAAAGCCTTCCTTTGGGGGCACTTCTGGATGGGTGAATGGGGCTTGAAACGCATTTTCTGGAGCCCGAGTTTTCAGTCTTCTGCCATGGTGGCTAGGGGTATATTTAGGGTTGCTCGTAAACAGTGAACAAGGAGGGTCCAGTTGCATGTGGGGCTGCATAAAGGCTCCCCTGGGGAGTTCAGTTGTACCCAAAGCCTCCCTTTGGGGGCACTTTTGGATGGGCGAATGGGGCTCGTAACACATTTTCTGTGGCCCGAGCTTTCAGTCGACTGCCAGGCGTGCTAGGGCTATATTTAGGCTTGTGGTGAAAGAGTGAACCCGGAGGGTCCAGTTGCATGTGGGGCTGCATAAAGGCTCCCCTGGGGAGTTCAGTTGTACCCAAAGCCTTCCTTTGGGGGCACTTCTGGATGGTTGAATGGGGCTTGAAACGCTTTTTCTGTGGCCCGAGTTTTCAGTTTTCTGCCATGCTGGCTAGTGTTATATTTAGGGTTGCTTGTAAACAGCGAACACGGGGGGTCCAGTTGCGTATGGGCCTGCATAAAGGCTCCCCTGGGGAGTTCAGTTGTACCGAAAGCCTTCCTCTGGGGGCACTTCTGGATGGTCAAATGGGGCTTGTAGCACGTTTTCTGGGGCCCGATTTTTCAGTCGTCTGCCATGCGGGCCAGGGTTATATTTAGGGTTGCTGTGAAAGAGTGAACCCGGAGGGTCCAGTTGCATGTGGGGCTGCATAAAGGCTCCCCTGGAGAGTTCACTTGTACCCAAAGCCTTCCTTTGGGGGCACTTCTGGATGGGCAAAAGGGACTTGAAACGCTTTTTCTGTGGCCCGAGTTTTCAGTCTTCTGCCATGCTGGCTAGGGTTATATTTAGGGTTGCTGTAAAGAGTGAAGACGGAGGTTCCAGTTGCATGTGGGGCTGCGTAAAGGCTCCCCTGGGGAGTTCAGATGTACCCAAAGCCTTCCTTTGGGGGCACTTCTGGATGGGTGAATGGGGCTTGAAACGCTTTTTCTGTGGCCCGAGTTTTCAGTTTTCTGCTATGCTGGATAGTGTTATATTTAGGGTTGCTTGTAAACAGCGAACACGGGGGGTCCAGTTGCGTATGGGCCTGCATAAAGGCTCCCCTGGGGAGTTCACTTGGACCCAAAGCCTTCCTCTGGGTGCACTTTTGGATGGGTGAATGGGGCTTGAAAAGCATTTTCTGGAGCCCGAGTTTTCAGTCTTCTGCCATGGTGGCTAGGGGTATATATAGGGTTGCTCGTAAACAGTGAAAAAGGAGGGTCCAGTTGCATGTGGGGCTGCGTAAAGGCTCCCCTGGGGAGTTCAGTTGTACCCAAAGCCTTCCTCTGGGGGCACTTTTGGATGGGCGAATTAGGCTTTTAACACATTTTCTGGGGCCCGAGTTTTCAGTCGTCTGCCATGCGGGCCAGGGTTATATTTAGGGTTGCTGTGAAAGAGCGAATACGGAGGGTCCAGTTGCATGTGGGGCTGCGTAAAGGCTCCCCTGGGGAGTTCAGATGTACCCAAAGCCTTCCTTTGGGGGCACTTTTGGATGGTCAAATGGGGCTTGTAGCACGTTTTCTGGAGCCCGATTTTTCAGTCGTCTGCCATGCGGGCCAGGGTTATATTTAGGGTTGCTGTGAAAGAGCGAATACGGAGGGTCCAGTTGCATGTGGGGCTGCATAAAGGCTCCCCTGGGGAGTTCACTTGTACCCAAAGCCTTCCTTTGGGGGCACTTCTGGATGGGCGAAAGGGGCTTGAAACTCTTTTTCTATGGCCCGAGTTTTCAGTCTTCTGCCATGCTGTCTAGGGTTGTATTTAGGGTTGCTTTAAAGAGCGAAGACGGAGGGTCCAGTTGCATGTGGGGCTGCGTAAAGGCTCCCCTGGGGAGTTCAGATGTACCCAAAGCCTTCCTTTGGGGGCACTTCTGGATAGGCGAATTGGGCTTGTAACACATTTTCTGTGTCCCGAGCTTTCAGTCGACTGCCATGCGTGCTAGGGATATATTTAGGCTTGCGGTGAAAGAGTGAATCCGGAGGGTCCAGTTGCATGTGGGGCTGCATAAAGGCTCCCCTGGGGAGTTCAGTTGTACCCAAAGCCTTCCTCTGGGGGCACTTTTGGATGGGCGAATTAGGCTTTTAACGCATTTTCTGGGGCCCGAGTTTTCAGTCGACTGCCAGGCGGGCCAGGGTTATATTTAGGGTTGCTGTGAAAGAGCGAACCCGTAGGGTCCAGTTGCATGTGGGGCTGCATAAAGGCTCCCCTGGGGAGTTCAGTTGTACCCAAAGCCTTCCTTTGGGGGCACTTCTGGATGGTTGAATGGGGCTTGAAACGCTTTTTCTGTGGCCCGAGTTTTCAGTTTTCTGCCATGCTGGCTAGTGTTATATTTTGGGGTTGCTTGTAAACAGCGAACACGGGGGGTCCAGTTGCGTATGGGCCTGCATAAAGGCTCCCCTGGGGAGTTCACTTGGACCCAAAGCCTTCCTCTGGGGGCACTTTTGGATGGGTGAATGGGGCTTGAAAAACATTTTCTGGAGCCCGAGTTTTCAGTCTTCTGCTATGGTGGCTAGGGGAATATTTAGGGTTGCTCGTAAACAGTGAACAAGGAGGGTCCAGTTGCATGTGGGGCTGCGTAAAGGCTCCCCTGGGGAGTTCACTTGTACCCAAAGCCTTCCTCTGGGGGCACTTTTGGATGGGCGAATTAGGCTTTTAACGCATTTTCTGGGGCCCGAGTTTTCAGTCGACTGCCAGGCGGGCCAGGGCTATATTTAGGGTTGCTGTGAAAGAGTGAACCCGGAGGGTCCAGTTGCATGTGGGGCTGCATAAAGGCTCCCCTGGGGAGTTCACTTGTACCCAAAGCCTTCCTTTGGGGGCACTTTTGGATGGGCGAATTAGGCTTTTAACGCATTTTCTGGGGCCCGAGTTTTCAGTCGACTGGCAGGCGGGCCAGGGTTATATTTAGGGTTGCTGTGAAAGAGCGAATACGGAGGGTCCAGTTGCATGTGGGGCTGCATAAAGGCTCCCCTGGGGAGTTCACTTGTACCCAAAGCCTTCCTTTGGGGGCACTTTTGGATGGGTGAATGGGGCTTGAAACTCTTTTTCTGTGGCCCGAGTTTTCAGTCTTCTGCCATGCTGGCTAGGGTTATATTTAGGGTTGCTTGTAAACAGCGAACACGGGGGGTCCAGTTGCATGTGGGGCTGCGTAAAGACTCCCCTGGGGAGTTCAGATGTACCCAAAGCCTTCCTTTGGGGGCACTTTTGGATAGGCGAATTGGGCTTGTAACACATTTTCTGTGGCCCGAGCTTTCAGTCGACTGCCATGCGTGCTAGGGATATATTTAGGCTTGCGGTGAAAGAGTGAATCCGGAGGGTCCAGTTGCATGTGGGGCTGCATAAAGGCTCCCCTGGGGAGTTCACTTGTACCCAAAGCCTTCCTCTGGGGGCACTTTTGGATGGGCGAATTAGGCTTTTAACGCATTTTCTGGGGCCCGAGTTTTCAGTCGACTGCCAGGCGGGCCAGGGCTATATTTAGGGTTGCTGTGAAAGAGTGAACCCGGAGGGTCCAGTTGCATGTGGGGCTGCATAAAGGCTCCCCTGGGGAGTTCACTTGTACCCAAAGCCTTCCTTTGGGGGCACTTCTGGATGGGCGAAAGGGGCTTGAAACGCTTTTTCTGTGGCCCGAGTTTTCAGTCTTCTGCCATGCTGGCTAGTGTTATATTTAGGGTTGCTTGTAAACGGCGAACACGGGGGGTCCAGTTGCGTATGGGCCTACATAAAGGCTCCCCTGGGGAGTTCAGTTGTACCCAAAGCCTTCCTTTGGGGGCACTTTTGGATGGTCAAATGGGGCTTGTAGCACGTTTTCTGGGGCCCGATTTTTCAGTCGTCTGCCATGCGGGCCAGGGTTATATTTAGGGTTGCTGTGAAAGAGCGAATACGGAGGGTCCAGTTGCATGTGGGGCTGCATAAAGGCTCCCCTGGGGAGTTCAGATGTACCCAAAGCCTTCCTTTGGGGGCACTTCTGGATGGGCGAAATGGGCTTGAAACGCATTTTCTGTGGCCCGAGTTTTCAGTCTTCTGTCATGCTGGCTAGGGTTATATTTAGGGTTGCTGTAAAGAGCGAACACGGAGGGTCCAGTTGCATGTGGGGCTGCATAAAGGCTCCCCTGGGGAGTTCAGATGTACCCAAAGCCTTCCTTTGGGGGCACTTTTGGATGTGCGAATGGGGCTTGAAACGCATTTTCTGGAGCCCGAGCTTTCAGTCGACTGCCAGGCGTGCTAGGGTTTTATTTAGGCTTGCGGTGAAAGAGTGAACCCGGAGGGTCCAGTTGCATGTGGGGCTGCATAAAGGCTCCCCTGGGGAGTTCACTTGTACCCAAAGCCTTCCTTTGGGGGCACTTTTGGATGGGCGAATTAGGCTTTTAACGCATTTTCTGGGGCCCGAGTTTTCAGTCGTCTGGCAGGCGGGCCAGGGTTATATTTAGGGTTGCTGTGAAAAAGTGAACCCCGAGGGTCCAGTTGCATGTGGGGCTGCATAAAGGCTCCCCTGGGGAGTTCACTTGTACCCAAAGCCTTCCTTTGGGGGCACTTCTGAATGGGCGAAAAAGGCTTGAAACGCTTTTTCTGTGGCCCGAGTTTTCAGTCTTCTGCCATGCTGGCTAGGGCTATATTTAGGCTTGCGGTGAAAGAGTGAACCCGGAGGGTCCAGTTGCATGTGGGGCTGCATAAAGGCTCCCCTGGGGAGTTCACTTGGACCCAAAGCCTTCCTTTGGGGGCACTTTTGGATGGTCAAATGGGGCTTGTAGCACGTTTTCTGGGGCCCGATTTTTCAGTCGTCTGCCATGCGGGCCAGGGTTATATTTAGGGTTGCTGTGAAAGAGCGAATACGGAGGGTCCAGTTGCATGTGGGGCTGCGTAAAGGCTCCCCTGGGGAGTTCACTTGTACCCAATGCCTTCCTCTGGGGAATCTTTTGGATGGGCGAATTAGGCTTTTAACGGATTTTCTGGAGCCCGAGTTTTCAGTCGACTGCCAGGCGGGCCAGGGCTATATTTAGGGTTGCTGTGAAAGAGTGAACCCGGAGGGTCCAGTTGCATGTGGGGCTGCATAAAGGCTCCCCTGGGGAGTTCAGTTGTACCCAAAGCCTTCCTTTGGGGGCACTTCTGGATGGGTGAATGCGGATGGAAACGCATTCTCTGGAGCCCGAGTTTTCAGTCTTCTGCCATGGTGGCTAGGGGTATATATAGGGTTGCTCGTAAACAGTGAACAAGGAGGGTCCAGTTGCATGTGTGGCTGCGTAAAGGCTCCCCTGGGGAGTTCACTTGTACCCAAAGACTTCCTCTGGGGGCACTTTTGGATGGGCGAATTAGGCCTTTAACGCATTTTCTGTGGCCTGAGTTTTCAGTCGACTGCCAGGTGGGCTAGGGCTATATTTAGGATTGCTGTGAAATAGTGAACCTGGCGGGTCCAGTTGCATGTGGGGCTACGTTAAGGCTCCCCTGGGGAGTTCAGTTGTACCCAAAGCCTTCCTTTGGGGCCTCTTCTGGATGGGCGAAAGGGGCTTGAAACGCTTTTTCTGTGGCCCGAGTTTTCAGTCTTCTGCCATGCTGGCTAGGGTTATATTTAGGGTTGCTTTAAAGAGCGAAGACGGAGGTTCCAGTTGCATGTGGGGCTGCATAAAGGCTCCCCTGGGGAGTTCAGATGTACCCAAAGCCTTCCTTTGGGGGCACTTCTGGATGGGTGAATGGGGCTTGAAACGCTTTTTCTGTGGCCCGAGTTTTCAGTCTTCTGTCATGCTGGCTAGGGTTATATTTAGGGTTGCTGTGAAAAAGCGAATACAGAGGGTCCAGTTGCATGTGGGGCTGCATAAAGGCTCCCCTGGGGAGTTCACTTGTACCCAAAGCCTTCCTTTGGGGGCACTTTTGGATGGGCGAATGGGGCTCGTAACACATTTTCTGTGGCCCGAGCTTTCAGTCGACTGCCAGGCGTGCTAGGGCTATATTTAGGCTTGCGGTGAAAGAGTGAATCCGGAGGGTCCAGTTGCGTATGGGCCTGCATAAAGGCGCCCCTGGGGAGTTCAGTTGTACCCAAAGCCTTCCTCTGGGGGCACTTTTGGATGTGTGAATGGGGCTTGAAACGCATTTTCTGGAGCCCGAGTTTTCAGTCTTCTGCCATGGTGGCTAGGGATATATTTAGGGTTGCTCGTAAACAGTGAACAAGGAGGGTCCAGTTGCATGTGGGGCTGCGTAAAGGCTCCCCTGGGGAGTTCAGATGTACCCAAAGCCTTCCTTTGGGGGCACTTCTGGATGGGCGAAAGGGGCTTGAAACGCTTTTTCTGTGGCCCGAGTTTTCAGTCTTCTGCCATGGTGGCTAGGGTTATATTTAGGGTTGCTGTAAAGAGCGAACACGGGGGGTCCAGTTGCATGTGGGGCTGCGTAAAGGCTCCCCTGGGGAGTTCAGATGTACCCAAAGCCTTCCTTTGGGGGCACTTCTGGATGGGTGAATGGGGCTTGAAACGCATTTTCTGGAGCCCGAGTTTTCAGTCTTCTGCCATGGTGGCTAGGGTTATATTTAGGGTTGCTCGTAAACAGTGAACAAGGAGGGTCCAGTTGCATGTGGGGCTGCATAAAGGCTCCCCTGGGGAGTTCACTTGTACCCAAAGCCTTCCTTTGGGGGCACTTCTGGATGGGTGAATGGGGCTTGAAACGCTTTTTCTGGATCCCGAGTTTTCAGTCGACTGCCAGGCGGGCCAGGGCTATATTTAGGGTTGCTGTGAAAGAGTGAACCCGGAGGGTCCACTTGCATGTGGGGCTGCGTTAAGGCTCCCCTGGGGAGTCCAGTTGTACCCAAAGCCTTCCTTTGGGGGCACATTTGCATGGTCCAAGGGGAATCGCAATGCGTTTTCTGAGGCCCGCTTTTTCAGTCTTCTCCCATTGCGCCGAGGGCTATATTTAGGCTTGCGGTGAAAGAGTGAATCCGGAGGGTCCAGTTGCATGTGGGGCTGCATAAAGGCTCCCCTGGGGAGTTCACTTGTACCCAAAGCCTTCCTCTGGGGGCACTTCTGGATGGGTGAATGGGGCTTGAAACGCATTTTCTGGAGCCCGAGTTTTCAGTCTTCTGCCATGGTGGCTAGGGGTATATTTAGGGTTGCTCGTAAACAGTGAACAAGGAGGGTCCAGTTGCATGTGGGGCTGCATAAAGGCTCCCCTGAGGAGTTCACTTGTACCCAAAGCCTTCCTTTGGGGGCACTTCTGGATGGGCGAAAGGGGCTTGAAACGCTTTTTCTGTGGCCTGAGTTTTCAGTCTTCTGCCATGCTGGCTAGGGTTATATTTAGGGTTGCTTTAAAGAGCGAAGACGGAGGTTCCAGTTGCATGTGGGGCTGCGTAAAGGCTCCCCTGGGGAGTTCAGATATACCCAAAGCCTTCCTCTGGGGGCACTTTTGGATGGGCGAATTAGGCTTTTAATGCATTTTCTGGGGCCCGAGTTTTCAGTCGACTGCCAGGCGGGCTAGGGCTATATTTAGGGTTGCTGTGAAAGAGCGAATACGGAGGGTCCAGTTGCATGTGGGGCTGCGTTAAGGCTCCCCTGGGGAGTCCAGTTGTACCCAAAGCCTTCCTTTGGGGGCACTTCTGGATGGTCCAAGGGAAATCGCAATGCGTTTTCTGAGGCCCGCTTTTTCAGTCTTCTCCCATTACGCCGAGGGCTATATTTAGGCTTGCAGTGAAAGAGTGAACCCGGAGGGTCCAGTTGCATGTGGGGCTGCATAAAGGCTCCCCTGGGGAGTTCACTTGTACCCACAGCCTTCCTTTGGGGGCACTTCTGGATGGGCGAAAGGGGCTTGAAACGCTTTTTCTGTGGCCCGAGTTTTCAGTCTTCTGCCATGCTGGCTAGGGTTATATTTAGGGTTGCTGTAAAGAGCGAACACGGAGGGTCCAGTTGCATGTGTGGCTGCATATATGCTCCCCTGGGGAGTTCAGATGTACCCAAAGCCTTCCTTTGGGGGCACTTCTGGATGGGTGAATGGGGCTTGAAACGCATTTTCTGGAGCCCGAGTTTTCAGTCTTCTGCCATGGTGGCTAGGGGTATATTTAGGGTTGCTCGTAAACAGTGAACAAGGAGGGTCCAGTTGCATGTGGGGCTGCATAAAGGCTCCCCTGGGGAGTTCAGTTGTACCCAAAGCCTCCCTTTGGGGGCACTTTTGGATGGGCGAATGGGGCTCGTAACACATTTTCTGTGGCCCGAGCTTTCAGTCGACTGCCAGGCGTGCTAGGGCTATATTTAGGCTTGTGGTGAAAGAGTGAACCCGGAGGGTCCAGTTGCATGTGGGGCTGCATAAAGGCTCCCCTGGGGAGTTCAGTTGTACCCAAAGCCTTCCTTTGGGGGCACTTCTGGATGGGTGAATGGGGCTTGAAACGCTTTTTCTGTGGCCCGAGTTTTCAGTTTTCTGCCATGCTGGCTAGTGTTATATTTAGGGTTGCTTGTAAACAGCGAACACGGGGGGTCCAGTTGCGTATGGGCCTGCATAAAGGCTCCCCTGGGGAGTTCAGTTGTACCGAAAGCCTTCCTCTGGGGGCACTTCTGGATGGTCAAATGGGGCTTGTAGCACGTTTTCTGGGGCCCGATTTTTCAGTCGTCTGCCATGCGGGCCAGGGTTATATTTAGGGTTGCTGTGAAAGAGTGAACCCGGAGGGTCCAGTTGCATGTGGGGCTGCATAAAGGCTCCCCTGGAGAGTTCACTTGTACCCAAAGCCTTCCTTTGGGGGCACTTCTGGATGGGCGAAAGGGACTTGAAACGCTTTTTCTGTGGCCCGAGTTTTCAGTCTTCTGCCATGCTGGCTAGGGTTATATTTAGCGTTGCTGTAAAGAGTGAAGACGGAGGTTCCAGTTGCATGTGGGGCTGCGTAAAGGCTCCCCTGGGGAGTTCAGATGTACCCAAAGCCTTCCTTTGGGGGCACTTCTGGATGGGTGAATGGGGCTTGAAACGCTTTTTCTGTGGCCCGAGTTTTCAGTTTTCTGCTATGCTGGATAGTGTTATATTTAGGGTTGCTTGTAAACAGCGAACACGGGGGGTCCAGTTGCGTATGGGCCTGCATAAAGGCTCCCCTGGGGAGTTCACTTGGACCCAAAGCCTTCCTCTGGGTGCACTTTTGGATGGGTGAATGGGGCTTGAAAAGCATTTTCTGGAGCCCGAGTTTTCAGTCTTCTGCCATGGTGGCTAGGGGTATATATAGGGTTGCTCGTAAACAGTGAAAAAGGAGGGTCCAGTTGCATGTGGGGCTGCGTAAAGGCTCCCCTGGGGAGTTCAGTTGTACCCAAAGCCTTCCTCTGGGGGCACTTTTGGATGGGCGAATTAGGCTTTTAACACATTTTCTGGGGCCCGAATTTTCAGTCGTCAGCCATGCGGGCCAGGGTTATATTTAGGGTTGCTGTGAAAGAGCGAATACGGAGGGTCCAGTTGCATGTGGGGCTGCGTAAAGGCTCCCCTGGGGAGTTCAGATGTACCCAAAGCCTTCCTTTGGGGGCACTTTTGGATGGTCAAATGGGGCTTGTAGCACGTTTTCTGGAGCCCGATTTTTCAGTCGTCTGCCATGCGGGCCAGGGTTATATTTAGGGTTGCTGTGAAAGAGCGAATACGGAGGGTCCAGTTGCATGTGGGGCTGCATAAAGGCTCCCCTGGGGAGTTCACTTGTACCCAAAGCCTTCCTTTGGGGGCACTTCTGGATGGGCGAAAGGGGCTTGAAACTCTTTTTCTATGGCCCGAGTTTTCAGTCTTCTGCCATGCTGTCTAGGGTTGTATTTAGGGTTGCTTTAAAGAGCGAAGACGGAGGGTCCAGTTGCATGTGGGGCTGCGTAAAGGCTCCCCTGGGGAGTTCAGATGTACCCAAAGCCTTCCTTTGGGGGCACTTCTGGATAGGCGAATTGGGCTTGTAACACATTTTCTGTGTCCCGAGCTTTCAGTCGACTGCCATGCGTGCTAGGGATATATTTAGGCTTGCGGTGAAAGAGTGAATCCGGAGGGTCCAGTTGCATGTGGGGCTGCATAAAGGCTCCCCTGGGGAGTTCACTTGGACCCAAAGCCTTCCTCTGGGGGCACTTTTGGATGGGTGAATGGGGCTTGAAACACATTTTCTGGAGCCCGAGTTTTCAGTCTTCTGCTATGGTGGCTAGGGGAATATTTAGGGTTGCTCGTAAACAGTGAACAAGGAGGGTCCAGTTGCATGTGGGGCTGCGTAAAGGCTCCCCTGGGGAGTTCACTTGTACCCAAAGCCTTCCTCTGGGGGCACTTTTGGATGGGCGAATTAGGCTTTTAACGCATTTTCTGGGGCCCGAGTTTTCAGTCGACTGCCAGGCGGGCCAGGGCTATATTTAGGGTTGCTGTGAAAGAGTGAACCCGGAGGGTCCAGTTGCATGTGGGGCTGCATAAAGGCTCCCCTGGGGAGTTCAGATGTACCCAAAGCCTTCCTTTGGGGGCACTTCTGGATGGGCGAAAGGGGCTTGAAACGCTTTTTCTGTGGCCCGAGTTTTCAGTCTTCTGCCATGCTGGCTAGTGTTATATTTAGGGTTGCTTGTAAACGGCGAACACGGGGGGTCCAGTTGCGTATGGGCCTACATAAAGGCTCCCCTGGGGAGTTCAGTTGTACCCAAAGCCTTCCTCTGGGGGCACTTCTGGATGGTCAAATGGGGCTTGTAGCACGTTTTCTGGGGCCCGATTTTTCAGTCGTCTGCCATGCGGGCCAGGGTTATATTTAGGGTTGCTGTGAAAGAGCGAATACGGAGGGTCCAGTTGCATGTGGGGCTGCGTAAAGGCTCCCCTGGGGAGTTCACTTGTACCCAATGCCTTCCTCTGGGGAATCTTTTGGATGGGCGAATTAGGCTTTTAACGCATTTTCTGGAGCCCGAGTTTTCAGTCGACTGCCAGGCGGGCCAGGGCTATATTTAGGGTTGCTGTGAAAGAGTGAACCCGGAGGGTCCAGTTGCATGTGGGGCTGCATAAAGGCTCCCCTGGGGAGTTCAGTTGTACCCAAAGCCTTCCTTTGGGGGCACTTCTGGATGGGTGAATGCGGATGGAAACGCATTCTCTGGAGCCCGAGTTTTCAGTTTTCTGCCATGGTGGCTAGGGGTATATATAGGGTTGCTCGTAAACAGTGAACAAGGAGGGTCCAGTTGCATGTGTGGCTGCGTAAAGGCTCCCCTGGGGAGTTCACTTGTACCCAAAGACTTCCTCTGGGGGCACTTTTGGATGGGCGAATTAGGCCTTTAACGCATTTTCTGTGGCCTGAGTTTTCAGTCGACTGCCAGGTGGGCTAGGGCTATATTTAGGATTGCTGTGAAATAGTGAACCTGGCGGGTCCAGTTGCATGTGGGGCTACGTTAAGGCTCCCCTGGGGAGTTCAGTTGTACCCAAAGCCTTCCTTTGGGGCCTCTTCTGGATGGGCGAAAGGGGCTTGAAACGCTTTTTCTGTGGCCCGAGTTTTCAGTTTTCTGCCATGCTGGCTAGTGTTATATTTAGGGTTGATTGTAAACAGCGAACACGGGGGGTCCAGTTGCGTATGGGCCTGCATAAAGGCTCCCCTGGGGAGTTCAGTTGTACCCAAAGCCTTCCTTTGGGGGCACTTCTGGATGGGCGAATTAGGCTTGTAACTCGTTTTCTGGGGCCCGATTTTTCAGTCATCTGCCATGCGGGCCAGGGTTATATTTAGGGTTGCTGTGAAAGAGTGAATCCGGAGGGTCCAGTTGCGTATGGGCCTGCATAAAGGCGCCCCTGGGGAGTTCAGTTGTACCCAAAGCCTTCCTCTGGGGGCACTTTTGGATGTGTGAATGGGGCTTGAAACGCATTTTCTGGAGCCCGAGTTTTCAGTCTTCTGCCATGGTGGCTAGGGATATATTTAGGGTTGCTCGTAAACAGTGAACAAGGAGGGTCCAGTTGCATGTGGGGCTGCGTAAAGGCTCCCCTGGGGAGTTCAGATGTACCCAAAGCCTTCCTTTGGGGGCACTTCTGGATGGGCGAAAGGGGCTTGAAACGCTTTTTCTGTGGCCCGAGTTTTCAGTCTTCTGCCATGGTGGCTAGGGTTATATTTAGGGTTGCTGTAAAGAGCGAACACGGGGGGTCCAGTTGCATGTGGGGCTGCATAAAGGCTCCCCTGGGGAGTTCAGATGTACCCAAAGCCTTCCTTTGGGGGCACTTCTGGATGGGTGAATGGGGCTTGAAACGCATTTTCTGTGGCCCGAGTTTTCAGTCTTCTGCCATGCTGGCTAGGGTTATATTTAGGGTTGCTGTGAAAAAGCGAATACAGAGGGTCCAGTTGCATGTGGGGCTGCATAAAGGCTCCCCTGGGGAGTTCACTTGTACCCAAAGCCTTCCTTTGGGGGCACTTCTGGATGGGTGAATGGGGCTTGAAACGCTTTTTCTGGATCCCGAGTTTTCAGTCGACTGCCAGGCGGGCCAGGGCTATATTTAGGGTTGCTGTGAAAGAGTGAACCCGGAGGGTCCACTTGCATGTGGGGCTGCGTTAAGGCTCCCCTGGGGAGTCCAGTTGTACCCAAAGCCTTCCTTTGGGGGCACATTTGCATGGTCCAAGGGGAATCGCAATGCGTTTTCTGAGGCCCGCTTTTTCAGTCTTCTCCCATTGCGCCGAGGGCTATATTTAGGCTTGCGGTGAAAGAGTGAATCCGGAGGGTCCAGTTGCATGTGGGGCTGCATAAAGGCTCCCCTGGGGAGTTCACTTGTACCCAAAGCCTTCCTCTGGGGGCACTTCTGGATGGGTGAATGGGGCTTGAAACGCATTTTCTGGAGCCCGAGTTTTCAGTCTTCTGCCATGGTGGCTAGGGGTATATTTAGGGTTGCTCGTAAACAGTGAACAAGGAGGGTCCAGTTGCATGTGGGGCTGCATAAAGGCTCCCCTGAGGAGTTCACTTGTACCCAAAGCCTTCCTTTGGGGGCACTTCTGGATGGGCGAAAGGGGCTTGAAACGCTTTTTCTGTGGCCCGAGTTTTCAGTCTTCTGCCATGCTGGCTAGGGTTATATTTAGGGTTGCTTTAAAGAGCGAAGACGGAGGTTCCAGTTGCATG
This sequence comes from Anas acuta, assembly GCF_963932015.1. NCBI lineage: Eukaryota > Metazoa > Chordata > Aves > Anseriformes > Anatidae > Anas > Anas acuta. Next base: position 50,780 of record NW_027076211.1, on the reverse strand, counting down.
TGGGGCTGCGTAAAGGCTCCCCTGGGGAGTTCAGATATACCCAAAGCCTTCCTCTGGGGGCACTTTTGGATGGGCGAATTAGGCTTTTAATGCATTTTCTGGGGCCCGAGTTTTCAGTCGACTGCCAGGCGGGCTAGGGCTATATTTAGGGTTGCTGTGAAAGAGCGAATACGGAGGGTCCAGTTGCATGTGGGGCTGCGTTAAGGCTCCCCTGGGGAGTCCAGTTGTACCCAAAGCCTTCCTTTGGGGGCACTTCTGGATGGTCCAAGGGAAATCGCAATGCGTTTTCTGAGGCCCGCTTTTTCAGTCTTCTCCCATTACGCCGAGGGCTATATTTAGGCTAGCAGTGAAAGAGTGAACCCGGAGGGTCCAGTTGCATGTGGGGCTGCATAAAGGCTCCCCTGGGGAGTTCACTTGTACCCACAGCCTTCCTTTGGGGGCACTTCTGGATGGGCGAAAGGGGCTTGAAACGCTTTTTCTGTGGCCCGAGTTTTCAGTCTTCTGCCATGCTGGCTAGGGTTATATTTAGGGTTGCTGTAAAGAGCGAACACGGAGGGTCCAGTTGCATGTGTGGCTGCATATATGCTCCCCTGGGGAGTTCAGATGTACCCAAAGCCTTCCTTTGGGGGCACTTCTGGATGGGTGAATGGGGCTTGAAACGCATTTTCTGGAGCCCGAGTTTTCAGTCTTCTGCCATGGTGGCTAGGGGTATATTTAGGGTTGCTCGTAAACAGTGAACAAGGAGGGTCCAGTTGCATGTGGGGCTGCATAAAGGCTCCCCTGGGGAGTTCAGTTGTACCCAAAGCCTCCCTTTGGGGGCACTTTTGGATGGGCGAATGGGGCTCGTAACACATTTTCTGTGGCCCGAGCTTTCAGTCGACTGCCAGGCGTGCTAGGGCTATATTTAGGCTTGTGGTGAAAGAGTGAACCCGGAGGGTCCAGTTGCATGTGGGGCTGCATAAAGGCTCCCCTGGGGAGTTCAGTTGTACCCAAAGCCTTCCTTTGGGGGCACTTCTGGATGGGCGAAAGGGACTTGAAACGCTTTTTCTGTGGCCCGAGTTTTCAGTCTTCTGCCATGCTGGCTAGGGTTATATTTAGGGTTGCTGTAAAGAGTGAAGACGGAGGTTCCAGTTGCGTATGGGCCTGCATAAAGGCTCCCCTGGGGAGTTCAGTTGTACCCAAAGCCTTCCTCTGGGGGCACTTCTGGATGGTCAAATGGGGCTTGTAGCACGTTTTCTGGGGCCCGATTTTTCAGTCATCTGCCATGCGGGCCAGGGTTATATTTAGGGTTGCTGTGAAAGAGCGAATACGGAGGGTCCAGTTGCATGTGGGGCTGCATAAAGGCTCCCCTGGGGAGTTCACTTGTACCCAAAGCCTTCCTTTCGGGGCACTTCTGGATGGGCGAAAGGGGCTTGAAACGCATTTTCTGTGGCCCGAGTTTTCAGTCTTCTGTCATGCTGGCTGGGGTTATATTTAGGGTTGCTGTAAAGAGCGAACACGGAGGGTCCAGTTGCATGTGGGGCTGCATAAAGGCTCCCCTGGGGAGTTCAGTTGTACCGAAAGCCTTCCTTTGGGGGCACTTTTGGATGTGCGAATGGGGCTTGAAACGCATTTTCTGGAGCCCGAGCTTTCAGTCGACTGCCAGGCGTGCTAGGGTTTTATTTAGGCTTGCGGTGAAAGAGTGAACCCGGAGGGTCCAGTTGCATGTGGGGCTGCATAAAGGCTCCCCTGGGGAGTTCACTTGTACCCAAAGCCTTCCTTTGGGGGCACTTTTGGATGGGCGAATTAGGCTTTTAACGCATTTTCTGGGGCCCGAGTTTTCAGTCGTCTGGCAGGCGGGCCAGGGTTATATTTAGGGTTGCTGTGAAAAAGTGAACCCCGAGGGTCCAGTTGCATGTGGGGCTGCATAAAGGCACCCCTGGGGAGTTCACTTGTACCCAAAGCCTTCCTTTGGGGGCACTTCTGAATGGGCGAAAAAGGCTTGAAACGCTTTTTCTGTGGCCCGAGTTTTCAGTCTTCTGCCATGCTGGCTAGGGCTATATTTAGGCTTGCGGTGAAAGAGTGAACCCGGAGGGTCCAGTTGCATGTGGGGCTGCATAAAGGCTCCCCTGGGGAGTTCACTTGGACCCAAAGCCTTCCTTTGGGGGCACTTTTGGATGGTCAAATGGGGCTTGTAGCACGTTTTCTGGGGCCCGATTTTTCAGTCGTCTGCCATGCGGGCCAGGGTTATATTTAGGGTTGCTGTGAAAGAGCGAATACGGAGGGTCCAGTTGCATGTGGGGCTGCATAAAGGCTCCCCTGGGGAGTTCACTTGTACCCAAAGCCTTCCTTTGGGGGCACTTCTGGATGGGCGAAAGGGGCTTGAAACGCTTTTTCTGTGGCCCGAGTTTTCAGTTTTCTGCCATGCTGGCTAGTGTTATATTTAGGGTTGCTTGTAAACAGCGAACACGGGGGGTCCAGTTGCGTATGGGCCTGCATAAAGGCTCCCCTGGGGAGTTCAGTTGTACCGAAAGCCTTCCTTTGGGGGCACTTTTGGATGGTCGAATGGGGCTTGTAGCACGTTTTCTGGGGCCCGATTTTTCAGTCGTCTGCCATGCGGGCCAGGGTTATATTTAGGGTTGCTGTGAAAGAGTGAACCCGGAGGGTCCAGTTGCATGTGGGGCTGCATAAAGGCTCCCCTGGAGAGTTCACTTGTACCCAAAGCCTTCCTTTGGGGGCACTTCTGGATGGGCGAAAGGGACTTGAAACGCTTTTTCTGTGGCCCGAGTTTTCAGTCTTCTGCCATGCTGGCTAGGGTTATATTTAGGGTTGCTGTAAAGAGTGAAGACGGAGGTTCCAGTTGCATGTGGGGCTGCGTAAAGGCTCCCCTGGGGAGTTCAGATGTACCCAAAGCCTTCCTTTGGGGGCACTTCTGGATGGGTGAATGGGGCTTGAAACGCTTTTTCTGTGGCCCGAGTTTTCAGTTTTCTGCTATGCTGGATAGTGTTATATTTAGGGTTGCTTGTAAACAGCGAACACGGGGGGTCCAGTTGCGTATGGGCCTGCATAAAGGCTCCCCTGGGGAGTTCACTTGGACCCAAAGCCTTCCTCTGGGGGCACTTTTGGATGGGTGAATGGGGCTTGAAAAGCATTTTCTGGAGCCCGAGTTTTCAGTCTTCTGCCATGGTGGCTAGGGGTATATATAGGGTTGCTCGTAAACAGTGAAAAAGGAGGGTCCAGTTGCATGTGGGGCTGCGTAAAGGCTCCCCTGGGGAGTTCAGTTGTACCCAAAGCCTTCCTCTGGGGGCACTTTTGGATGGGCGAATTAGGCTTTTAACACATTTTCTGGGGCCCGAGTTTTCAGTCGTCTGCCATGCGGGCCAGGGTTATATTTAGGGTTGCTGTGAAAGAGTGAACCCGGAGGGTCCAGTTGCATGTGGGGCTGCATAAAGGCTCCCCTGGGGAGTTCAGTTGTACCCAAAGCCTTCCTTTGGGGGCACTTCTGGATGGTCAAATTGGGCTTGTAGCACGTTTTCTGGAGCCCGATTTTTCAGTCGTCTGCCATGCGGGCCAGGGTTATATTTAGGGTTGCTGTGAAAGAGCGAATACGGAGGGTCCAGTTGCATGTGGGGCTGCATAAAGGCTCCCCTGGGGAGTTCACTTGTACCCAAAGCCTTCCTTTGGGGGCACTTCTGGATGGGCAAAAGGGGCTTGAAACTCTTTTTCTATGGCCCGAGTTTTCAGTCTTCTGCCATGCTGTCTAGGGTTGTATTTAGGGTTGCTTTAAAGAGCGAAGACGGAGGGTCCAGTTGCATGTGGGGCTGCGTAAAGGCTCCCCTGGGGAGTTCAGATGTACCCAAAGCCTTCCTTTGGGGGCACTTTTGGATGTGCGAATTGGGCTTGTAACACATTTTCTGTGTCCCGAGCTTTCAGTCGACTGCCATGCGTGCTAGGGATATATTTAGGCTTGCGGTGAAAGAGTGAATCCGGAGGGTCCAGTTGCATGTGGGGCTGCATAAAGGCTCCCCTGGGGAGTTCAGTTGTACCCAAAGCCTTCCTCTGGGGGCACTTTTGGATGGGCGAATTAGGCTTTTAACGCATTTTCTGGGGCCCGAGTTTTCAGTCGACTGCCAGGCGGGCCAGGGTTATATTTAGGGTTGCTGTGAAAGAGCGAACCCGTAGGGTCCAGTTGCATGTGGGGCTGCATAAAGGCTCCCCTGGGGAGTTCAGTTGTACCCAAAGCCTTCCTTTGGGGGCACTTCTGGATGGTTGAATGGGGCTTGAAACGCTTTTTCTGTGGCCCGAGTTTTCAGTTTTCTGCCATGCTGGCTAGTGTTATATTTTGGGGTTGCTTGTAAACAGCGAACACGGGGGGTCCAGTTGCGTATGGGCCTGCATAAAGGCTCCCCTGGGGAGTTCACTTGGACCCAAAGCCTTCCTCTGGGGGCACTTTTGGATGGGTGAATGGGGCTTGAAACACATTTTCTGGAGCCCGAGTTTTCAGTCTTCTGCTATGGTGGCTAGGGGAATATTTAGGGTTGCTCGTAAACAGTGAACAAGGAGGGTCCAGTTGCATGTGGGGCTGCGTAAAGGCTCCCCTGGGGAGTTCACTTGTACCCAAAGCCTTCCTCTGGGGGCACTTTTGGATGGGCGAATTAGGCTTTTAACGCATTTTCTGGGGCCCGAGTTTTCAGTCGACTGCCAGGCGGGCCAGGGCTATATTTAGGGTTGCTGTGAAAGAGTGAACCCGGAGGGTCCAGTTGCATGTGGGGCTGCATAAAGGCTCCCCTGGGGAGTTCACTTGTACCCAAAGCCTTCCTTTGGGGGCACTTCTGGATGGGCGAAAGGGGCTTGAAACGCTTTTTCTGTGGCCCGAGTTTTCAGTCTTCTGCCATGCTGGCTAGTGTTATATTTAGGGTTGCTTGTAAACGGCGAACACGGGGGGTCCAGTTGCGTATGGGCCTACATAAAGGCTCCCGTGGGGAGTTCAGTTGTACCCAAAGCCTTCCTTTGGGGGCACTTTTGGATGGTCAAATGGGGCTTGTAGCACGTTTTCTGGGGCCCGATTTTTCAGTCGTCTGCCATGCGGGCCAGGGTTATATTTAGGATTGCTGTGAAAGAGCGAATACGGAGGGTCCAGTTGCATGTGGGGCTGCATAAAGGCTCCCCTGGGGAGTTCAGATGTACCCAAAGCCTTCCTTTGGGGGCACTTTTGGATGTGCGAATGGGGCTTGAAACGCATTTTCTGGAGCCCGAGCTTTCAGTCGACTGCCAGGCGTGCTAGGGCTATTTTTAGGCTTGCGGTGAAAGAGTGAATCCGGAGGGTCCAGTTGCATGTGGGGCTGCATAAAGGCTCCCCTGGGGAGTTCAGTTGTACCCAAAGCCTTCCTCTGGGGGCACTTTTGGATGGGCGAATTAGGCTTTTAACGCATTTTCTGGGGCCCGAGTTTTCAGTCGACTGCCAGGCGGGCCAGGGTTATATTTAGGGTTGCTGTGAAAGAGCGAATACGGAGGGTCCAGTTGCATGTGGGGCTGCATAAAGGCTCCCCTGGGGAGTTCACTTGTACCCAAAGCCTTCCTTTGGGGGCACTTTTGGATGGGTGAATGGGGCTTGAAACTCTTTTTCTGTGGCCCGAGTTTTCAGTCTTCTGCCATGCTGGCTAGGGTTATATTTAGGGTTGCTTGTAAACAGCGAACACGGGGGGTCCAGTTGCATGTGGGGCTGCGTAAAGACTCCCCTGGGGAGTTCAGATGTACCCAAAGCCTTCCTTTGGGGGCACTTTTGGATAGGCGAATTGGGCTTGTAACACATTTTCTGTGGCCCGAGCTTTCAGTCGACTGCCATGCGTGCTAGGGATATATTTAGGCTTGCGGTGAAAGAGTGAATCCGGAGGGTCCAGTTGCATGTGGGGCTGCATAAAGGCTCCCCTGGGGAGTTCACTTGTACCCAAAGCCTTCCTCTGGGGGCACTTTTGGATGGGCGAATTAGGCTTTTAACGCATTTTCTGGGGCCCGAGTTTTCAGTCGACTGCCAGGCGGGCCAGGGCTATATTTAGGTTTGCTGTGAAAGAGTGAACCCAGAGGGTCCAGTTGCATGTGGGGCTGCATAAAGGCTCCCCTGGGGAGTTCACTTGTACCCAAAGCCTTCCTTTGGGGGCACTTCTGGATGGGCGAAAGGGGCTTGAAACGCTTTTTCTGTGGCCCGAGTTTTCAGTCTTCTGCCATGCTGGCTAGTGTTATATTTAGGGTTGCTTGTAAACGGCGAACACGGGGGGTCCAGTTGCGTATGGGCCTACATAAAGGCTCCCGTGGGGAGTTCAGTTGTACCCAAAGCCTTCCTTTGGGGGCACTTTTGGATGGTCAAATGGGGCTTGTAGCACGTTTTCTGGGGCCCGATGTTTCAGTCGTCTGCCATGCGGGCCAGGGTTATATTTAGGGTTGCTGTGAAAGAGCGAATACGGAGGGTCCAGTTGCATGTGGGGCTGCATAAAGGCTCCCCTGGGGAGTTCACTTGTACCCAAAGCCTTCCTTTCGGGGCACTTCTGGATGGGCGAAAGGGGCTTGAAACGCATTTTCTGTGGCCCGAGTTTTCAGTCTTCTGTCATGCTGGCTAGGGTTATATTTAGGGTTGCTGTAAAGAGCGAACACGGAGGGTCCAGTTGCATGTGGGGCTGCATAAAGGCTATCCTGGGGAGTGCAGATGTACCCAAAGCCTTCCTTTGGGGGCACTTTTGGATGTGCGAATGGGGCTTGAAACGCATTTTCTGGAGCCCGAGCTTTCAGTCGACTGCCAGGCGTGCTAGGGTTTTATTTAGGCTTGCGGTGAAAGAGTGAACCCGGAGGGTCCAGTTGCATGTGGGGCTGCATAAAGGCTCCCCTGGGGAGTTCACTTGTACCCAAAGCCTTCCTTTGGGGGCACTTTTGGATGGGCGAATTAGGCTTTTAACGCATTTTCTGGGGCCCGAGTTTTCAGTCGTCTGGCAGGCGGGCCAGGGTTATATTTAGGGTTGCTGTGAAAAAGTGAACCCCGAGGGTCCAGTTGCATGTGGGGCTGCATAAAGGCACCCCTGGGGAGTTCACTTGTACCCAAAGCCTTCCTTTGGGGGCACTTCTGAATGGGCGAAAAAGGCTTGAAACGCTTTTTCTGTGGCCCGAGTTTTCAGTCTTCTGCCATGCTGGCTAGGGCTATATTTAGGCTTGCGGTGAAAGAGTGAACCCGGAGGGTCCAGTTGCATGTGGGGCTGCATAAAGGCTCCCCTGGGGAGTTCACTTGGACCCAAAGCCTTCCTTTGGGGGCACTTTTGGATGGTCAAATGGGGCTTGTAGCACGTTTTCTGGGGCCCGATTTTTCAGTCGTCTGCCATGCGGGCCAGGGTTATATTTAGGGTTGCTGTGAAAGAGCGAATACGGAGGGTCCAGTTGCATGTGGGGCTGCATAAAGGCTCCCCTGGGGAGTTCACTTGTACCCAAAGCCTTCCTTTGGGGGCACTTCTGGATGGGCGAAAGGGGCTTGAAACGCTTTTTCTGTGGCCCGAGTTTTCAGTTTTCTGCCATGCTGGCTAGTGTTATATTTAGGGTTGCTTGTAAACAGCGAACACGGGGGGTCCAGTTGCGTATGGGCCTGCATAAAGGCTCCCCTGGGGAGTTCAGTTGTACCGAAAGCCTTCCTTTGGGGGCACTTTTGGATGGTCGAATGGGGCTTGTAGCACGTTTTCTGGGGCCCGATTTTTCAGTCGTCTGCCATGCGGGCCAGGGTTATATTTAGGGTTGCTGTGAAAGAGTGAACCCGGAGGGTCCAGTTGCATGTGGGGCTGCATAAAGGCTCCCCTGGAGAGTTCACTTGTACCCAAAGCCTTCCTTTGGGGGCACTTCTGGATGGGCGAAAGGGACTTGAAACGCTTTTTCTGTGGCCCGAGTTTTAAGTCTTCTGCCATGCTGGCTAGGGTTATATTTAGGGTTGCTGTAAAGAGTGAAGACGGAGGTTCCAGTTGCATGTGGGGCTGCGTAAAGGCTCCCCTGGGGAGTTCAGATGTACCCAAAGCCTTCCTTTGGGGGCACTTCTGGATGGGTGAATGGGGCTTGAAACGCTTTTTCTGTGGCCCGAGTTTTCAGTTTTCTGCTATGCTGGATAGTGTTATATTTAGGGTTGCTTGTAAACAGCGAACACGGGGGGTCCAGTTGCGTATGGGCCTGCATAAAGGCTCCCCTGGGGAGTTCACTTGGACCCAAAGCCTTCCTCTGGGGGCACTTTTGGATGGGTGAATGGGGCTTGAAAAGCATTTTCTGGAGCCCGAGTTTTCAGTCTTCTGCCATGGTGGCTAGGGGTATATATAGGGTTGCTCGTAAACAGTGAAAAAGGAGGGTCCAGTTGCATGTGGGGCTGCGTAAAGGCTCCCCTGGGGAGTTCAGTTGTACCCAAAGCCTTCCTCTGGGGGCACTTTTGGATGGGCGAATTAGGCTTTTAACACATTTTCTGGGGCCCGAGTTTTCAGTCGTCTGCCATGCGGGCCAGGGTTATATTTAGGGTTGCTGTGAAAGAGCGAATACGGAGGGTCCAGTTGCATGTGGGGCTGCATAAAGGCTCCCCTGGGGAGTTCAGTTGTACCCAAAGCCTTCCTTTGGGGGCACTTTTGGATGGTCAAATGGGGCTTGTAGCACGTTTTCTGGAGCCCGATTTTTCAGTCGTCTGCCATGCGGGCCAGGGTTATATTTAGGGTTGCTGTGAAAGAGCGAATCCGGAGGGTCCAGTTGCATGTGGGGCTGCATAAAGGCTCCCCTGGGGAGTTCACTTGTACCCAAAGCCTTCCTTTGGGGGCACTTCTGGATGGGCGAAAGGGGCTTGAAACTCTTTTTCTATGGCCCGAGTTTTCAGTCTTCTGCCATGCTGTCTAGGGTTGTATTTAGGGTTGCTTTAAAGAGCGAAGACGGAGGGTCCAGTTGCATGTGGGGCTGCGTAAAGGCTCCCCTGGGGAGTTCAGATGTACCCAAAGCCTTCCTTTGGGGGCACTTCTGGATAGGCGAATTGGGCTTGTAACACATTTTCTGTGTCCCGAGCTTTCAGTCGACTGCCATGCGTGCTAGGGATATATTTAGGCTTGCGGTGAAAGAGTGAATCCGGAGGGTCCAGTTGCATGTGGGGCTGCATAAAGGCTCCCCTGGGGAGTTCACTTGGACCCAAAGCCTTCCTCTGGGGGCACTTTTGGATGGGCGAATTAGGCTTTTAACGCATTTTCTGGGGCCCGAGTTTTCAGTCGACTGGCAGGCGGGCCAGGGTTATATTTAGGGTTGCTGTGAAAGAGCGAACCCGTAGGGTCCAGTTGCATGTGGGGCTGCATAAAGGCTCCCCTGGGGAGTTCAGTTGTACCCAAAGCCTTCCTTTGGGGGCACTTCTGGATGGTTGAATGGGGCTTGAAACGCTTTTTCTGTGGCCCGAGTTTTCAGTTTTCTGCCATGCTGGCTAGTGTTATATTTTGGGGTTGCTTGTAAACAGCGAACACGGGGGGTCCAGTTGCGTATGGGCCTGCATAAAGGCTCCCCTGGGGAGTTCACTTGGACCCAAAGCCTTCCTCTGGGGGCACTTTTGGATGGGTGAATGGGGCTTGAAACACATTTTCTGGAGCCCGAGTTTTCAGTCTTCTGCCATGGTGGCTAGGGGAATATTTAGGGTTGCTCGTAAACAGTGAACAAGGAGGGTCCAGTTGCATGTGGGGCTGCGTAAAGGCTCCCCTGGGGAGTTCACTTGTACCCAAAGCCTTCCTCTGGGGGCACTTTTGGATGGGCGAATTAGGCTTTTAACGCATTTTCTGGGGCCCGAGTTTTCAGTCGACTGCCAGGCGGGCCAGGGCTATATTTAGGGTTGCTGTGAAAGAGTGAACCCGGAGGGTCCAGTTGCATGTGGGGCTGCATAAAGGCTCCCCTGGGGAGTTCACTTGTACCCAAAGCCTTCCTTTGGGGGCACTTCTGGATGGGCGAAAGGGGCTTGAAACGCTTTTTCTGTGGCCCGAGTTTTCAGTCTTCTGCCATGCTGGCTAGTGTTATATTTAGGGTTGCTTGTAAACGGCGAACACGGGGGGTCCAGTTGCGTATGGGCCTACATAAAGGCTCCCGTGGGGAGTTCAGTTGTACCCAAAGCCTTCCTTTGGGGGCACTTTTGGATGGTCAAATGGGGCTTGTAGCACGTTTTCTGGGGCCCGATTTTTCAGTCGTCTGCCATGCGGGCCAGGGTTATATTTAGGGTTGCTGTGAAAGAGCGAATACGGAGGGTCCAGTTGCATGTGGGGCTGCATAAAGGCTCCCCTGGGGAGTTCAGATGTACCCAAAGCCTTCCTTTGGGGGCACTTTTGGATGTGCGAATGGGGCTTGAAACGCATTTTCTGGAGCCCGAGCTTTCAGTCGACTGCCAGGCGTGCTAGGGCTATTTTTAGGCTTGCGGTGAAAGAGTGAACCCGGAGGGTCCAGTTGCATGTGGGGCTGCATAAAGGCTCCCCTGGGGAGTTCACTTGTACCCAAAGCCTTCCTTTGGGGGCACTTTTGGATGGGCGAATTAGGCTTTTAACGCATTTTCTGGGGCCCGAGTTTTCAGTCGACTGGCAGGCGGGCCAGGGTTATATTTAGGGTTGCTGTGAAAAAGTGAACCCCGAGGGTCCAGTTGCATGTGGGGCTGCATAAAGGCTCCCCTGGGGAGTTCACTTGGACCCAAAGCCTTCCTTTGGGGGCACTTCTGAATGGGCGAAAAAGGCTTGAAACGCTTTTTCTGTGGCCCGAGTTTTCAGTCTTCTGCCATGCTGGCTAGGGCTATATTTAGGCTTGCGGTGAAAGAGTGAACCCGGAGGGTCCAGTTGCATGTGGGGCTGCATAAAGGCTCCCCTGGGGAGTTCACTTGGACCCAAAGCCTTCCTTTGGGGGCACTTTTGGATGGTCAAATGGGGCTTGTAGCACGTTTTCTGGAGCCCGATTTTTCAGTCGTCTGCCATGCGGGCCAGGGTTATATTTAGGGTTGCTGTGAAAGAGCGAATACGGAGGGTCCAGTTGCATGTGGGGCTGCATAAAGGCTCCCCTGGGGAGTTCACTTGTACCCAAAGCCTTCCTTTGGGGGCACTTTTGGATGGGTGAATGGGGCTTGAAACTCTTTTTCTGTGGCCCGAGTTTTCAGTCTTCTGCCATGCTGGCTAGGGTTATATTTAGGGTTGCTTGTAAACAGCGAACACGGGGGGTCCAGTTGCATGTGGGGCTGCGTAAAGACTCCCCTGGGGAGTTCAGATGTACCCAAAGCCTTCCTTTGGGGGCACTTTTGGATAGGCGAATTGGGCTTGTAACACATTTTCTGTGGCCCGAGCTTTCAGTCGACTGCCATGCGTGCTAGGGATATATTTAGGCTTGCGGTGAAAGAGTGAATCCGGAGGGTCCAGTTGCATGTGGGGCTGCATAAAGGCTCCCCTGGGGAGTTCACTTGTACCCAAAGCCTTCCTCTGGGGGCACTTTTGGATGGGCGAATTAGGCTTTTAACGCATTTTCTGGGGCCCGAGTTTTCAGTCGACTGCCAGGCGGGCCAGGGCTATATTTAGGGTTGCTGTGAAAGAGTGAACCCGTAGGGTCCAGTTGCATGTGGGGCTGCATAAAGGCTCCCCTGGGGAGTTCACTTGTACCCAAAGCCTTCCTTTGGGGGCACTTCTGGGTGGGCGAAAGGGGCTTGAAACGCTTTTTCTGTGGCCCGAGTTTTCAGTCTTCTGCCATGCTGGCTAGTGTTATATTTAGGGTTGCTTGTAAACGGCGAACACGGGGGGTCCAGTTGCGTATGGGCCTACATAAAGGCTCCCCTGGGGAGTTCAGTTGTACCCAAAGCCTTCCTTTGGGGGCACTTTTGGATGGTCAAATGGGGCTTGTAGCACGTTTTCTGGGGCCCGATTTTTCAGTCGTCTGCCATGCGGGCCAGGGTTATATTTAGGGTTGCTGTGAAAGAGCGAATACGGAGGGTCCAGTTGCATGTGGGGCTGCATAAAGGTTCCCCTGGGGAGTTCAGATGTACCCAAAGCCTTCCTTTGGGGGCACTTCTGGATGGGCGAAAGGGGCTTGAAACGCATTTTCTGTGGCCCGAGTTTTCAGTCTTCTGTCATGCTGGCTAGGGTTATATTTAGGGTTGCTGTAAAGAGCGAACACGGAGGGTCCAGTTGCATGTGGGGCTGCATAAAGGCTCCCCTGGGGAGTGCAGATGTACCCAAAGCCTTCCTTTGGGGGCACTTTTGGATGTGCGAATGGGGCTTGAAACGCATTTTCTGGAGCCCGAGCTTTCAGTCGACTGCCAGGCGTGCTAGGGCTATTTTTAGGCTTGCGGTGAAAGAGTGAACCCGGAGGGTCCAGTTGCATGTGGGGCTGCATAAAGGCTCCCCTGGGGAGTTCACTTGTACCCAAAGCCTTCCTTTGGGGGCACTTTTGGATGGGCGAATTAGGCTTTTAACGCATTTTCTGGGGCCCGAGTTTTCAGTCGACTGGCAGGCGGGCCAGGGTTATATTTAGGGTTGCTGTGAAAAAGTGAACCCCGAGGGTCCAGTTGCATGTGGGGCTGCATAAAGGCTCCCCTGGGGAGTTCACTTGGACCCAAAGCCTTCCTTTGGGGGCACTTCTGAATGGGCGAAAAAGGCTTGAAACGCTTTTTCTGTGGCCCGAGTTTTCAGTCTTCTGCCATGCTGGCTAGGGCTATATTTAGGCTTGCGGTGAAAGAGTGAACCCGGAGGGTCCAGTTGCATGTGGGGCTGCATAAAGGCTCCCCTGGGGAGTTCACTTGGACCCAAAGCCTTCCTTTGGGGGCACTTTTGGATGGTCAAATGGGGCTTGTAGCACGTTTTCTGGAGCCCGATTTTTCAGTCGTCTGCCATGCGGGCCAGGGTTATATTTAGGGTTGCTGTGAAAGAGCGAATACGGAGGGTCCAGTTGCATGTGGGGCTGCATAAAGGCTCCCCTGGGGAGTTCACTTGTACCCAAAGCCTTCCTCTGGGGGCACTTTTGGATGGGTGAATGGGGCTTGAAACTCTTTTTCTGTGGCCCGAGTTTTCAGTCTTCTGCCATGCTGGCTAGGGTTATATTTAGGGTTGCTTGTAAACAGCGAACACGGGGGGTCCAGTTGCATGTGGGGCTGCGTAAAGACTCCCCTGGGGAGTTCAGATGTACCCAAAGCCTTCCTTTGGGGGCACTTTTGGATAGGCGAATTGGGCTTGTAACACATTTTCTGTGGCCCGAGCTTTCAGTCGACTGCCATGCGTGCTAGGGATATATATAGGCTTGCGGTGAAAGAGTGAATCCGGAGGGTCCAGTTGCATGTGGGGCTGCATAAAGGCTCCCCTGGGGAGTTCACTTGTACCCAAAGCCTTCCTCTGGGGGCACTTTTGGATGGGCGAATTAGGCTTTTAACGCATTTTCTGGGGCCCGAGTTTTCAGTCGACTGCCATGCTGGCTAGGGTTATATTTAGGGTTGCTTGTAAACGGCGAACACGGGGGGTCCAGTTGCGTATGGGCCTACATAAAGGCTCCCCTGGGGAGTTCAGATGTACCCAAAGCCTTCCTTTGGGGGCACTTTTGGATGGTCAAATGGGGCTTGTAGCACGTTTTCTGGGGCCCGATTTTTCAGTCGTCTGCCATGCGGGCCAGGGTTATATTTAGGGTTGCTGTGAAAGAGCGAATACGGAGGGTCCAGTTTAATGTGGGGCTGCATAAAGGCTCCCCTGGGGAGTTCAGATGTACCCAAAGCCTTCCTTTGGGGGCACTTCTGGATGGGCGAAAGGGGCTTGAAACGCATTTTCTGTGGCCCGAGTTTTCAGTCTTCTGTCATGCTGGCTAGGGTTATATTTAGGGTTGCTGTAAAGAGCGAACACGGAGGGTCCAGTTGCATGTGGGGCTGCATAAAGGCTCCCCTGGGGAGTTCAGATGTACCCAAAGCCTTCCTTTGGGGGCACTTTTGGATGTGCGAATGGGGCTTGAAACGCATTTTCTGGAGCCCGAGCTTTCAGTCGACTGCCAGGCGTGCTAGGGCTATATTTAGGCTTGCGGTGAAAGAGTGAACCCGGAGGGTCCAGTTGCATGTGGGGCTGCATAAAGGCTCCCCTGGGGAGTTCACTTGGACCCAAAGCCTTCCTTTGGGGGCACTTTTGGATGGGCGAATTAGGCTTTTAACTCATTTTCTGGGGCCCGAGTTTTCAGTCGTCTGGCAGGCGGGCCAGGGTTATATTTAGGGTTGCTGTGAAAAAGTGAACCCCGAGGGTCCAGTTGCATGTGGGGCTGCATAAAGGCTCCCCTGGGGAGTTCACTTGGACCCAAAGCCTTCCTTTGGGGGCACTTCTGAATGGGCGAAAAAGGCTTGAAACGCTTTTTCTGTGGCCCGAGTTTTCAGTCTTCTGCCATGCTGGCTAGGGCTATATTTAGGCTTGCGGTGAAAGAGTGAACCCGGAGGGTCCAGTTGCATGTGGGGCTGCATAAAGGCTCCCCTGGGGAGTTCACTTGGACCCAAAGCCTTCCTCTGGGGGCACTTTTGGATGGTCAAATGGGGCTTGTAGCACGTTTTCTGGGGCCCGATTTTTCAGTCGTCTGCCATGCGGGCCAGGGTTATATTTAGGGTTGCTGTGAAAGAGCGAATACGGAGGGTCCAGTTGCATGTGGGGCTGCATAAAGGCTCCCCTGGGGAGTTCACTTGTACCCAAAGCCTTCCTTTGGGGGCACTTCTGGATGGGCGAAAGGGGCTTGAAACGCTTTTTCTGTGGCCCGAGTTTTCAGTTTTCTGCCATGCTGGCTAGTGTTATATTTAGGGTTGCTTGTAAACAGCGAACACGGGGGGTCCAGTTGCGTATGGGCCTGCATAAAGGCTCCCCTGGGGAGTTCAGTTGTACCGAAAGCCTTCCTTTGGGGGCACTTTTGGATGGTCGAATGGGGCTTGTAGAACGTTTTCTGGGGCCCGATTTTTCAGTCGTCTGCCATGCGGGCCAGGGTTATATTTAGGGTTGCTGTGAAAGAGTGAACCCGGAGGGTCCAGTTGCATGTGGGGCTGCATAAAGGCTCCCCTGGAGAGTTCACTTGTACCCAAAGCCTTCCTTTGGGGGCACTTCTGGATGGGCGAAAGGGACTTGAAACGCTTTTTCTGTGGCCCGAGTTTTCAGTCTTCTGCCATGCTGGCTAGGGTTATATTTAGGGTTGCTGTAAAGAGTGAAGACGGAGGTTCCAGTTGCATGTGGGGCTGCGTAAAGGCTCCCCTGGGGAGTTCAGATGTACCCAAAGCCTTCCTTTGGGGGCACTTCTGGATGGGTGAATGGGGCTTGAAACGCTTTTTCTGTGGCCCGAGTTTTCAGTTTTCTGCTATGCTGGATAGTGTTATATTTAGGGTTGCTTGTAAACAGCGAACACGGGGGGTCCAGTTGCGTATGGGCCTGCATAAAGGCTCCCCTGGGGAGTTCACTTGGACCCAAAGCCTTCCTCTGGGGGCACTTTTGGATGGGTGAATGGGGCTTGAAAAGCATTTTCTGGAGCCCGAGTTTTCAGTCTTCTGCCATGGTGGCTAGGGGTATATATAGGGTTGCTCGTAAACTGTGAAAAAGGAGGGTCCAGTTGCATGTGGGGCTGCGTAAAGGCTCCCCTGGGGAGTTCAGTTGTACCCAAAGCCTTCCTCTGGGGGCACTTTTGGATGGGCGAATAAGGCTTTTAACACATTTTCTGGGGCCCGAGTTTTCAGTCGTCTGCCATGCGGGCCAGGGTTATATTTAGGGTTGCTGTGAAAGAGCGAATACGGAGGGTCCAGTTGCATGTGGGGCTGCATAAAGGCTCCCCTGGGGAGTTCAGTTGTACCCAAAGCCTTCCTTTGGGGGCACTTTTGGATGGTCAAATGGGGCTTGTAGCACGTTTTCTGGAGCCCGATTTTTCAGTCGTCTGCCATGCGGGCCAGGGTTATATTTAGGGTTGCTGTGAAAGAGCGAATACGGAGGGTCCAGTTGCATGTGGGGCTGCATAAAGGCTCCCCTGGGGAGTTCAGATGTACCCAAAGCCTTCCTTTGGGGGCACTTCTGGATGGGCAAAAGGGGCTTGAAACTCTTTTTCTATGGCCCGAGTTTTCAGTCTTCTGCCATGCTGTCTAGGGTTGTATTTAGGGTTGCTTTAAAGAGCGAAGACGGAGGGTCCAGTTGCATGTGGGGCTGCGTAAAGGCTCCCCTGGGGAGTTCAGATGTACCCAAAGCCTTCCTTTGGGGGCACTTCTGGATAGGCGAATTGGGCTTGTAACACATTTTCTGTGGCCCGAGCTTTCAGTCGACTGCCATGCGTGCTAGGGATATATTTAGGCTTGCGGTGAAAGAGTGAATCCGGAGGGTCCAGTTGCATGTGGGGCTGCATAAAGGCTCCCCTGGGGAGTTCAGTTGTACCCAAAGCCTTCCTCTGGGGGCACTTTTGGATGGGCGAATTAGGCTTTTAACGCATTTTCTGGGGCCCGAGTTTTCAGTCGACTGCCAGGCGGGCCAGGGTTATATTTAGGGTTGCTGTGAAAGAGCGAACCCGTAGGGTCCAGTTGCATGTGGGGCTGCATAAAGGCTCCCCTGGGGAGTTCAGTTGTACCCAAAGCCTTCCTTTGGGGGCACTTCTTGATGGTTGAATGGGGCTTGAAACGCTTTTTCTGTGGCCCGAGTTTTCAGTTTTCTGCCATGCTGGCTAGTGTTATATTTTGGGGTTGCTTGTAAACAGCGAACACGGGGGGTCCAGTTGCGTATGGGCCTGCATAAAGGCTCCCCTGGGGAGTTCACTTGGACCCAAAGCCTTCCTCTGGGGGCACTTTTGGATGGGTGAATGGGGCTTGAAACACATTTTCTGGAGCCCGAGTTTTCAGTCTTCTGCCATGGTGGCTAGGGGAATATTTAGGGTTGCTCGTAAACAGTGAACAAGGAGGGTCCAGTTGCATGTGGGGCTGCGTAAAGGCTCCCCTGGGGAGTTCACTTGTACCCAAAGCCTTCCTCTGGGGGCACTTTTGGATGGGCGAATTAGGCTTTTAACGCATTTTCTGGGGCCCGAGTTTTCAGTCGACTGCCAGGCGGGCCAGGGCTATATTTAGGGTTGCTGTGAAAGAGTGAACCCGGAGGGTCCAGTTGCATGTGGGGCTGCATAAAGGCTCCCCTGGGGAGTTCACTTGTACCCAAAGCCTTCCTTTGGGGGCACTTCTGGATGGGCGAAAGGGGCTTGAAACGCTTTTTCTGTGGCCCGAGTTTTCAGTCTTCTGCCATGCTGGCTAGTGTCATATTTAGGGTTGCTTGTAAACGGCGAACACGGGGGGTCCAGTTGCGTATGGGCCTACATAAAGGCTCCCGTGGGGAGTTCAGTTGTACCCAAAGCCTTCCTTTGGGGGCACTTTTGGATGGTCAAATGGGGCTTGTAGCACGTTTTCTGGGGCCCGATTTTTCAGTCGTCTGCCATGCGGGCCAGGGTTATATTTAGGGTTGCTGTGAAAGAGCGAATACGGAGGGTCCAGTTGCATGTGGGGCTGCATAAAGACTCCCCTGGGGAGTTCAGATGTACCCAAAGCCTTCCTTTGGGGGCACTTTTGGATGTGCGAATGGGGCTTGAAACGCATTTTCTGGAGCCCGAGCTTTCAGTCGACTGCCAGGCGTGCTAGGGCTATTTTTAGGCTTGCGGTGAAAGAGTGAACCCGGAGGGTCCAGTTGCATGTGGGGCTGCATAAAGGCTCCCCTGGGGAGTTCACTTGTACCCAAAGCCTTCCTTTGGGGGCACTTTTGGATGGGCGAATTAGGCTTTTAACGCATTTTCTGGGGCCCGAGTTTTCAGTCGACTGGCAGGCGGGCCAGGGTTATATTTAGGGTTGCTGTGAAAAAGTGAACCCCGAGGGTCCAGTTGCATGTGGGGCTGCATAAAGGCTCCCCTGGGGAGTTCACTTGGACCCAAAGCCTTCCTTTGGGGGCACTTCTGAATGGGCGAAAAAGGCTTGAAACGCTTTTTCTGTGGCCCGAGTTTTCAGTCTTCTGCCATGCTGGCTAGGGCTATATTTAGGCTTGCGGTGAAAGAGTGAACCCGGAGGGTCCAGTTGCATGTGGGGCTGCATAAAGGCTCCCCTGGTGAGTTCACTTGGACCCAAAGCCTTCCTTTGGGGGCACTTTTGGATGGTCAAATGGGGCTTGTAGCACGTTTTCTGGAGCCCGATTTTTCAGTCGTCTGCCATGCGGGCCAGGGTTATATTTAGGGTTGCTGTGAAAGAGCGAATACGGAGGGTCCAGTTGCATGTGGGGCTGCATAAAGGCTCCCCTGGGGAGTTCACTTGTACCCAAAGCCTTCCTTTGGGGGCACTTTTGGATGGGTGAATGGGGCTTGAAACTCTTTTTCTGTGGCCCGAGTTTTCAGTCTTCTGCCATGCTGGCTAGGGTTATATTTAGGGTTGCTTGTAAACAGCGAACACGGGGGGTCCAGTTGCATGTGGGGCTGCGTAAAGACTCCCCTGGGGAGTTCAGATGTACCCAAAGCCTTCCTTTGGGGGCACTTTTGGATAGGCGAATTGGGCTTGTAACACATTTTCTGTGGCCCGAGCTTTCAGTCGACTGCCATGCGTGCTAGGGATATATTTAGGCTTGCGGTGAAAGAGTGAATCCGGAGGGTCCAGTTGCATGTGGGGCTGCATAAAGGCTCCCCTGGGGAGTTCACTTGTACCCAAAGCCTTCCTCTGGGGGCACTTTTGGATGGGCGAATTAGGCTTTTAACGCATTTTCTGGGGCCCGAGTTTTCAGTCGACTGCCAGGCGGGCCAGGGCTATATTTAGGGTTGCTGTGAAAGAGTGAACCCGTAGGGTCCAGTTGCATGTGGGGCTGCATAAAGGCTCCCCTGGGGAGTTCACTTGTACCCAAAGCCTTCCTTTGGGGGCACTTCTGGATGGGCGAAAGGGGCTTGAAACGCTTTTTCTGTGGCCCGAGTTTTCAGTCTTCTGCCATGCTGGCTAGTGTTATATTTAGGGTTGCTTGTAAACGGCGAACACGGGGGGTCCAGTTGCGTATGGGCCTACATAAAGGCTCCCCTGGGGAGTTCACTTGGACCCAAAGCCTTCCTCTGGGGGCACTTTTGGATGGGTGAATGGGGCTTGAAACACATTTTCTGGAGCCCGAGTTTTCAGTCTTCTGCGATGGTGGCTAGGGGAATATTTAGGGTTGCTCGTAAACAGTGAACAAGGAGGGTCCAGTTGCATGTGGGGCTGCGTAAAGGCTCCCCTGGGGAGTTCACTTGTACCCAAAGCCTTCCTCTGGGGGCACTTTTGGATGGGCGAATTAGGCTTTTAACGCATTTTCTGGGGCCCGAGTTTTCAGTCGACTGCCAGGCGGGCCAGGGCTATATTTAGGGTTGCTGTGAAAGAGTGAACCCGGAGGGTCCAGTTGCATGTGGGGCTGCATAAAGGCTCCCCTGGGGAGTTCACTTGTACCCAAAGCCTTCCTTTGGGGGCACTTCTGGATGGGCGAAAGGGGCTTGAAACGCTTTTTCTGTGGCCCGAGTTTTCAGTCTTCTGCCATGCTGGCTAGTGTTATATTTAGGGTTGCTTGTAAACGGCGAACACGGGGGGTCCAGTTGCATATGGGCCTACATAAAGGCTCCCGTGGGGAGTTCAGTTGTACCCAAAGCCTTCCTTTGGGGGCACTTTTGGATGGTCAAATGGGGCTTGTAGCACGTTTTCTGGGGCCCGATTTTTCAGTCGTCTGCCATGCGGGCCAGGGTTATATTTAGGGTTGCTGTGAAAGAGCGAATACGGAGGGTCCAGTTGCATGTGGGGCTGCATAAAGGCTCCCCTGGGGAGTTCAGATGTACCCAAAGCCTTCCTTTGGGGGCACTTTTGGATGTGCGAATGGGGCTTGAAACGCATTTTCTGGAGCCCGAGCTTTCAGTCGACTGCCAGGCGTGCTAGGGCTATTTTTAGGCTTGCGGTGAAAGAGTGAACCCGGAGGGTCCAGTTGCATGTGGGGCTGCATAAAGGCTCCCCTGGGGAGTTCAGTTGTACCCAAAGCCTTCCTTTGGGGGCACTTTTGGATGGGCGAATTAGGCTTTTAACGCATTTTCTGGGGCCCGAGTTTTCAGTCGACTGGCAGGCGGGCCAGGGTTATATTTAGGGTTGCTGTGAAAAAGTGAACCCCGAGGGTCCAGTTGCATGTGGGGCTGCATAAAGGCTCCCCTGGGGAGTTCACTTGGACCCAAAGCCTTCCTTTGGGGGCACTTCTGAATGGGCGAAAAAGGCTTGAAACGCTTTTTCTGTGGCCCGAGTTTTCAGTCTTCTGCCATGCTGGCTAGGGCTATATTTAGGCTTGCGGTGAAAGAGTGAACCCGGAGGGTCCAGTTGCATGTGGGGCTGCATAAAGGCTCCCCTGGGGAGTTCACTTGGACCCAAAGCCTTCCTTTGGGGGCACTTTTGGATGGTCAAATGGGGCTTGTAGCACGTTTTCTGGAGCCCGATTTTTCAGTCGTCTGCCATGCGGGCCAGGGTTATATTTAGGGTTGCTGTGAAAGAGCGAATACGGAGGGTCCAGTTGCATGTGGGGCTGCATAAAGGCTCCCCTGGGGAGTTCACTTGTACCCAAAGCCTTCCTTTGGGGGCACTTTTGGATGGGTGAATGGGGCTTGAAACTCTTTTTCTGTGGCCCGAGTTTTCAGTCTTCTGCCATGCTGGCTAGGGTTATATTTAGGGTTGCTTGTAAACAGCGAACACGGGGGGTCCAGTTGCATGTGGGGCTGCGTAAAGACTCCCCTGGGGAGTTCAGATGTACCCAAAGCCTTCCTTTGGGGGCACTTTTGGATAGGCGAATTGGGCTTGTAACACATTTTCTGTGGCCCGAGCTTTCAGTCGACTGCCATGCGTGCTAGGGATATATTTAGGCTTGCGGTGAAAGAGTGAATCCGGAGGGTCCAGTTGCATGTGGGGCTGCATAAAGGCTCCCCTGGGGAGTTCACTTGTACCCAAAGCCTTCCTCTGGGGGCACTTTTGGATGGGCGAATTAGGCTTTTAACGCATTTTCTGGGGCCCGAGTTTTCAGTCGACTGCCAGGCGGGCCAGGGCTATATTTAGGGTTGCTGTGAAAGAGTGAACCCGTAGGGTCCAGTTGCATGTGGGGCTGCATAAAGGCTCCCCTGGGGAGTTCACTTGTACCCAAAGCCTTCCTTTGGGGGCACTTCTGGATGGGCGAAAGGGGCTTGAAACGCTTTTTCTGTGGCCCGAGTTTTCAGTCTTCTGCCATGCTGGCTAGTGTTATATTTAGGGTTGCTTGTAAACGGCGAACACGGGGGGTCCAGTTGCGTATGGGCCTACATAAAGGCTCCCCTGGGGAGTTCAGTTGTACCCAAAGCCTTCCTTTGGGGGCACTTTTGGATGGTCAAATGGGGCTTGTAGCACGTTTTCTGGGGCCCGATTTTTCAGTCGTCTGCCATGCGGGCCAGGGTTATATTTAGGGTTGCTGTGAAAGAGCGAATACGGAGGGTCCAGTTGCATGTGGGGCTGCATAAAGGCTCCCCTGGGGAGTTCAGATGTACCCAAAGCCTTCCTTTGGGGGCACTTCTGGATGGGCGAAAGGGGCTTGAAACGCATTTTCTGTGGCCCGAGTTTTCAGTCTTCTGTCATGCTGGCTAGGGTTATATTTAGGGTTGCTGTAAAGAGCGAACACGGAGGGTCCAGTTGCATGTGGGGCTGCATAAAGGCTCCCCTGGGGAGTGCAGATGTACCCAAAGCCTTCCTTTGGGGGCACTTTTGGATGTGCGAATGGGGCTTGAAACGTATTTTCTGGAGCCCGAGCTTTCAGTCGACTGCCAGGCGTGCTAGGGCTATTTTTAGGCTTGCGGTGAAAGAGTGAACCCGGAGGGTCCAGTTGCATGTGGGGCTGCATAAAGGCTCCCCTGGGGAGTTCACTTGTACCCAAAGCCTTCCTTTGGGGGCACTTTTGGATGGGCGAATTAGGCTTTTAACGCATTTTCTGGGGCCCGAGTTTTCAGTCGACTGCCAGGCGGGCCAGGGTTATATTTAGGGTTGCTGTGAAAAAGTGAACCCCGAGGGTCCAGTTGCATGTGGGGCTGCATAAAGGCTCCCCTGGGGAGTTCACTTGTACCCAAAGCCTTCCTTTGGGGGCACTTCTGAATGGGCGAAAAAGGCTTGAAACGCTTTTTCTGTGGCCCGAGTTTTCAGTCTTCTGCCATGCTGGCTAGGGCTATATTTAGGCTTGCGGTGAAAGAGTGAACCCGGAGGGTCCAGTTGCATGTGGGGCTGCATAAAGGCTCCCCTGGGGAGTTCACTTGGACCCAAAGCCTTCCTTTGGGGGCACTTTTGGATGGTCAAATGGGGCTTGTAGCACGTTTTCTGGGGCCCGATTTTTCAGTCGTCTGCCATGCGGGCCAGGGTTATATTTAGGGTTGCTGTGAAAGAGCGAATACGGAGGGTCCAGTTGCATGTGGGGCTGCATAAAGGCTCCCCTGGGGAGTTCAGATGTACCCAAAGCCTTCCTTTGGGGGCACTTTTGGATGTGCGAATGGGGCTTGAAACGCATTTTCTGGAGCCCGAGCTTTCAGTCGACTGCCAGGCGTGCTAGGGCTATTTTTAGGCTTGCGGTGAAAGAGTGAACCCGGAGGGTCCAGTTGCATGTGGGGCTGCATAAAGGCTCCCCTGGGGAGTTCAGTTGTACCCAAAGCCTTCCTTTGGGGGCACTTTTGGATGGGCGAATTAGGCTTTTAACGCATTTTCTGGGGCCCGAGTTTTCAGTCGACTGGCAGGCGGGCCAGGGTTATATTTAGGGTTGCTGTGAAAAAGTGAACCCCGAGGGTCCAGTTGCATGTGGGGCTGCATAAAGGCTCCCCTGGGGAGTTCACTTGTACCCAAAGCCTTCCTTTGGGGGCACTTCTGAATGGGCGAAAAAGGCTTGAAACGCTTTTTCTGTGGCCCGAGTTTTCAGTCTTCTGCCATGCTGGCTAGGGCTATATTTAGGCTTGCGGTGAAAGAGTGAACCCGGAGGGTCCAGTTGCATGTGGGGCTGCATAAAGGCTCCCCTGGGGAGTTCACTTGGACCCAAAGCCTTCCTTTGGGGGCACTTTTGGATGGTCAAATGGGGCTTGTAGCACGTTTTCTGGAGCCCGATTTTTCAGTCGTCTGCCATGCGGGCCAGGGTTATATTTAGGGTTGCTGTGAAAGAGCGAATACGGAGGGTCCAGTTGCATGTGGGGCTGCATAAAGGCTCCCCTGGGGAGTTCACTTGTACCCAAAGCCTTCCTTTGGGGGCACTTTTGGATGGGTGAATGGGGCTTGAAACTCTTTTTCTGTGGCCCGAGTTTTCAGTCTTCTGCCATGCTGGCTAGGGTTATATTTAGGGTTGCTTGTAAACAGCGAACACGGGGGGTCCAGTTGCATGTGGGGCTGCGTAAAGACTCCCCTGGGGAGTTCAGATGTACCCAAAGCCTTCCTTTGGGGGCACTTTTGGATAGGCGAATTGGGCTTGTAACACATTTTCTGTGGCCCGAGCTTTCAGTCGACTGCCATGCGTGCTAGGGATATATTTAGGCTTGCGGTGAAAGAGTGAATCCGGAGGGTCCAGTTGCATGTGGGGCTGCATAAAGGCTCCCCTGGGGAGTTCACTTGTACCCAAAGCCTTCCTCTGGGGGCACTTTTGGATGGGCGAATTAGGCTTTTAACGCATTTTCTGGGGCCCGAGTTTTCAGTCGACTGCCAGGCGGGCCAGGGCTATATTTAGGGTTGCTGTGAAAGAGTGAACCCGTAGGGTCCAGTTGCATGTGGGGCTGCATAAAGGCTCCCCTGGGGAGTTCACTTGTACCCAAAGCCTTCCTTTGGGGGCACTTCTGGATGGGCGAAAGGGGCTTGAAACGCTTTTTCTGTGGCCCGAGTTTTCAGTCTTCTGCCATGCTGGCTAGTGTTATATTTAGGGTTGCTTGTAAACGGCGAACACGGGGGGTCCAGTTGCGTATGGGCCTACATAAAGGCTCCCCTGGGGAGTTCAGTTGTACCCAAAGCCTTCCTTTGGGGGCACTTTTGGATGGTCAAATGGGGCTTGTAGCACGTTTTCTGGGGCCCGATTTTTCAGTCGTCTGCCATGCGGGCCAGGGTTATATTTAGGGTTGCTGTGAAAGAGCGAATACGGAGGGTCCAGTTGCATGTGGGGCTGCATAAAGGCTCCCCTGGGGAGTTCAGATGTACCCAAAGCCTTCCTTTGGGGGCACTTCTGGATGGGCGAAAGGGGCTTGAAACGCATTTTCTGTGGCCCGAGTTTTCAGTCTTCTGTCATGCTGGCTAGGGTTATATTTAGGGTTGCTGTAAAGAGCGAACACGGAGGGTCCAGTTGCATGTGGGGCTGCATAAAGGCTCCCCTGGGGAGTGCAGATGTACCCAAAGCCTTCCTTTGGGGGCACTTTTGGATGTGCGAATGGGGCTTGAAACGCATTTTCTGGAGCCCGAGCTTTCAGTCGACTGCCAGGCGTGCTAGGGCTATTTTTAGGCTTGCGGTGAAAGAGTGAACCCGGAGGGTCCAGTTGCATGTGGGGCTGCATAAAGGCTCCCCTGGGGAGTTCAGTTGTACCCAAAGCCTTCCTTTGGGGGCACTTTTGGATGGGCGAATTAGGCTTTTAACGCATTTTCTGGGGCCCGAGTTTTCAGTCGACTGGCAGGCGGGCCAGGGTTATATTTAGGGTTGCTGTGAAAAAGTGAACCCCGAGGGTCCAGTTGCATGTGGGGCTGCATAAAGGCTCCCCTGGGGAGTTCACTTGGACCCAAAGCCTTCCTTTGGGGGCACTTCTGAATGGGCGAAAAAGGCTTGAAACGCTTTTTCTGTGGCCCGAGTTTTCAGTCTTCTGCCATGCTGGCTAGGGCTATATTTAGGCTTGCGGTGAAAGAGTGAACCCGGAGGGTCCAGTTGCATGTGGGGCTGCATAAAGGCTCCCCTGGGGAGTTCACTTGGACCCAAAGCCTTCCTTTGGGGGCACTTTTGGATGGTCAAATGGGGCTTGTAGCACGTTTTCTGGAGCCCGATTTTTCAGTCGTCTGCCATGCGGGCCAGGGTTATATTTAGGGTTGCTGTGAAAGAGCGAATACGGAGGGTCCAGTTGCATGTGGGGCTGCATAAAGGCTCCCCTGGGGAGTTCACTTGTACCCAAAGCCTTCCTCTGGGGGCACTTTTGGATGGGTGAATGGGGCTTGAAACTCTTTTTCTGTGGCCCGAGTTTTCAGTCTTCTGCCATGCTGGCTAGGGTTATATTTAGGGTTGCTTGTAAACAGCGAACACGGGGGGTCCAGTTGCATGTGGGGCTGCGTAAAGACTCCCCTGGGGAGTTCAGATGTACCCAAAGCCTTCCTTTGGGGGCACTTTTGGATAGGCGAATTGGGCTTGTAACACATTTTCTGTGGCCCGAGCTTTCAGTCGACTGCCATGCGTGCTAGGGATATATTTAGGCTTGCGGTGAAAGAGTGAATCCGGAGGGTCCAGTTGCATGTGGGGCTGCATAAAGGCTCCCCTGGGGAGTTCACTTGTACCCAAAGCCTTCCTCTGGGGGCACTTTTGGATGGGCGAATTAGGCTTTTAACGCATTTTCTGGGGCCCGAGTTTTCAGTCGACTGCCAGGCGGGCCAGGGCTATATTTAGGGTTGCTGTGAAAAAGTGAACCCCGAGGGTCCAGTTGCATGTGGGGCTGCATAAAGGCTCCCCTGGGGAGTTCACTTGTACCCAAAGCCTTCCTTTGGGGGCACTTCTGAATGGGCGAAAAAGGCTTGAAACGCTTTTTCTGTGGCCCGAGTTTTCAGTCTTCTGCCATGCTGGCTAGGGCTATATTTAGGCTTGCGGTGAAAGAGTGAACCCGGAGGGTCCAGTTGCATGTGGGGCTGCATAAAGGCTCCCCTGGGGAGTTCACTTGGACCCAAAGCCTTCCTTTGGGGGCACTTTTGGATGGTCAAATGGGGCTTGTAGCACGTTTTCTGGAGCCCGATTTTTCAGTCGTCTGCCATGCGGGCCAGGGTTATATTTAGGGTTGCTGTGAAAGAGCGAATACGGAGGGTCCAGTTGCATGTGGGGCTGCATAAAGGCTCCCCTGGGGAGTTCACTTGTACCCAAAGCCTTCCTTTGGGGGCACTTTTGGATGGGTGAATGGGGCTTGAAACTCTTTTTCTGTGGCCCGAGTTTTCAGTCTTCTGCCATGCTGGCTAGGGTTATATTTAGGGTTGCTTGTAAACAGCGAACACGGGGGGTCCAGTTGCATGTGGGGCTGCGTAAAGACTCCCCTGGGGAGTTCAGATGTACCCAAAGCCTTCCTTTGGGGGCACTTTTGGATAGGCGAATTGGGCTTGTAACACATTTTCTGTGGCCCGAGCTTTCAGTCGACTGCCATGCGTGCTAGGGATATATTTAGGCTTGCGGTGAAAGAGTGAATCCGGAGGGTCCAGTTGCATGTGGGGCTGCATAAAGGCTCCCCTGGGGAGTTCACTTGTACCCAAAGCCTTCCTCTGGGGGCACTTTTGGATGGGCGAATTAGGCTTTTAACGCATTTTCTGGGGCCCGAGTTTTCAGTCGACTGCCAGGCGGGCCAGGGCTATATTTAGGGTTGCTGTGAAAGAGTGAACCCGTAGGGTCCAGTTGCATGTGGGGCTGCATAAAGGCTCCCCTGGGGAGTTCACTTGTACCCAAAGCCTTCCTTTGGGGGCACTTCTGGATGGGCGAAAGGGGCTTGAAACGCTTTTTCTGTGGCCCGAGTTTTCAGTCTTCTGCCATGCTGGCTAGTGTTATATTTAGGGTTGCTTGTAAACGGCGAACACGGGGGGTCCAGTTGCGTATGGGCCTACATAAAGGCTCCCCTGGGGAGTTCAGTTGTACCCAAAGCCTTCCTTTGGGGGCACTTTTGGATGGTCAAATGGGGCTTGTAGCACGTTTTCTGGGGCCCGATTTTTCAGTCGTCTGCCATGCGGGCCAGGGTTATATTTAGGGTTGCTGTGAAAGAGCGAATACGGAGGGTCCAGTTGCATGTGGGGCTGCATAAAGGCTCCCCTGGGGAGTTCAGATGTACCCAAAGCCTTCCTTTGGGGGCACTTCTGGATGGGCGAAAGGGGCTTGAAACGCATTTTCTGTGGCCCGAGTTTTCAGTCTTCTGTCATGCTGGCTAGGGTTATATTTAGGGTTGCTGTAAAGAGCGAACACGGAGGGTCCAGTTGCATGTGGGGCTGCATAAAGGCTCCCCTGGGGAGTGCAGATGTACCCAAAGCCTTCCTTTGGGGGCACTTTTGGATGTGCGAATGGGGCTTGAAACGCATTTTCTGGAGCCCGAGCTTTCAGTCGACTGCCAGGCGTGCTAGGGCTATTTTTAGGCTTGCGGTGAAAGAGTGAACCCGGAGGGTCCAGTTGCATGTGGGGCTGCATAAAGGCTCCCCTGGGGAGTTCACTTGTACCCAAAGCCTTCCTTTGGGGGCACTTTTGGATGGGCGAATTAGGCTTTTAACGCATTTTCTGGGGCCCGAGTTTTCAGTCGACTGGCAGGCGGGCCAGGGTTATATTTAGGGTTGCTGTGAAAAAGTGAACCCCGAGGGTCCAGTTGCATGTGGGGCTGCATAAAGGCTCCCCTGGGGAGTTCACTTGGACCCAAAGCCTTCCTTTGGGGGCACTTCTGAATGGGCGAAAAAGGCTTGAAACGCTTTTTCTGTGGCCCGAGTTTTCAGTCTTCTGCCATGCTGGCTAGGGCTATATTTAGGCTTGCGGTGAAAGAGTGAACCCGGAGGGTCCAGTTGCATGTGGGGCTGCATAAAGGCTCCCCTGGGGAGTTCACTTGGACCCAAAGCCTTCCTTTGGGGGCACTTTTGGATGGTCAAATGGGGCTTGTAGCACGTTTTCTGGAGCCCGATTTTTCAGTCGTCTGCCATGCGGGCCAGGGTTATATTTAGGGTTGCTGTGAAAGAGCGAATACGGAGGGTCCAGTTGCATGTGGGGCTGCATAAAGGCTCCCCTGGGGAGTTCACTTGTACCCAAAGCCTTCCTCTGGGGGCACTTTTGGATGGGTGAATGGGGCTTGAAACTCTTTTTCTGTGGCCCGAGTTTTCAGTCTTCTGCCATGCTGGCTAGGGTTATATTTAGGGTTGCTTGTAAACAGCGAACACGGGGGGTCCAGTTGCATGTGGGGCTGCGTAAAGACTCCCCTGGGGAGTTCAGATGTACCCAAAGCCTTCCTTTGGGGGCACTTTTGGATAGGCGAATTGGGCTTGTAACACATTTTCTGTGGCCCGAGCTTTCAGTCGACTGCCATGCGTGCTAGGGATATATTTAGGCTTGCGGTGAAAGAGTGAATCCGGAGGGTCCAGTTGCATGTGGGGCTGCATAAAGGCTCCCCTGGGGAGTTCACTTGTACCCAAAGCCTTCCTCTGGGGGCACTTTTGGATGGGCGAATTAGGCTTTTAACGCATTTTCTGGGGCCCGAGTTTTCAGTCGACTGCCAGGCGGGCCAGGGCTATATTTAGGGTTGCTGTGAAAGAGTGAACCCGTAGGGTCCAGTTGCATGTGGGGCTGCATAAAGGCTCCCCTGGGGAGTTCACTTGTACCCAAAGCCTTCCTTTGGGGGCACTTCTGGATGGGCGAAAGGGGCTTGAAACGCTTTTTCTGTGGCCCGAGTTTTCAGTCTTCTGCCATGCTGGCTAGTGTTATATTTAGGGTTGCTTGTAAACGGCGAACACGGGGGGTCCAGTTGCGTATGGGCCTACATAAAGGCTCCCCTGGGGAGTTCAGATGTACCCAAAGCCTTCCTTTGGGGGCACTTCTGGATGGGCGAAAGGGGCTTGAAACGCATTTTCTGTGGCCCGAGTTTTCAGTCTTCTGTCATGCTGGCTAGGGTTATATTTAGGGTTGCTGTAAAGAGCGAACACGGAGGGTCCAGTTGCATGTGGGGCTGCATAAAGGCTCCCCTGGGGAGTTCAGATGTACCCAAAGCCTTCCTTTGGGGGCACTTTTGGATGTGCGAATGGGGCTTGAAACGCATTTTCTGGAGCCCGAGCTTTCAGTCGACTGCCAGGCGTGCTAGGGCTATATTTAGGCTTGCGGTGAAAGAGTGAACCCGGAGGGTCCAGTTGCATGTGGGGCTGCATAAAGGCTCCCCTGGGGAGTTCACTTGGACCCAAAGCCTTCCTTTGGGGGCACTTTTGGATGGGCGAATTAGGCTTTTAACACATTTTCTAGGGCCCGAGTTTTCAGTCGTCTGGCAGGCGGGCCAGGGTTATATTTAGGGTTGCTGTGAAAAAGTGAACCCCGAGGGTCCAGTTGCATGTGGGGCTGCATAAAGGCTCCCCTGGGGAGTTCACTTGTACCCAAAGCCTTCCTTTGGGGGCACTTCTGAATGGGCGAAAAAGGCTTGAAACGCTTTTTCTGTGGCCCGAGTTTTCAGTCTTCTGCCATGCTGGCTAGGGCTATATTTAGGCTTGCGGTGAAAGAGTGAACCCGGAGGGTCCAGTTGCATGTGGGGCTGCATAAAGGCTCCCCTGGGGAGTTCACTTGGACCCAAAGCCTTCCTCTGGGGGCACTTTTGGATGGTCAAATGGGGCTTGTAGCACGTTTTCTGGAGCCCGATTTTTCAGTCGTCTGCCATGCGGGCCAGGGTTATATTTAGGGTTGCTGTGAAAGAGCGAAAACGGAGGGTCCAGTTGCATGTGGGGCTGCATAAAGGCTCCCCTGGGGAGTTCACTTGTACCCAAAGCCTTCCTCTGGGGGCACTTTTGGATGGGCGAATTAGGCTTTTAACGCATTTTCTGGGGCCCGAGTTTTCAGTCAACTGCCAGGCGGGCCAGGGCTATATTTAGGCTTGCGGTGAAAGAGTGAACCCGTAGGGTCCAGTTGCATGTGGGGCTGCATAAAGGCTCCCCTGGGGAGTTCACTTGTACCCAAAGCCTTCCTTTGGGGGCACTTCTGGATGGGCGAAAGGGGCTTGAAACGCTTTTTCTGTGGCCCGAGTTTTCAGTCTTCTGCCATGCTGGCTAGTGTTATATTTAGGGTTGCTTGTAAACGGCGAACACGGGGGGTCCAGTTGCGTATGGGCCTACATAAAGGCTCCCCTGGGGAGTTCAGTTGTACCCAAAGCCTTCGTTTGGGGGCACTTTTGGATGGTCAAATGGGGCTTGTAGCACGTTTTCTGGGGCCCGATTTTTCAGTCGTCTGCCATGCGGGCCAGGGTTATATTTAGGGTTGCTGTGAAAGAGCGAATACGGAGGGTCCAGTTGCATGTGGGGCTGCATAAAGGCTCCCCTGGGGAGTTCAGATGTACCCAAAGCCTTCCTTTGGGGGCACTTCTGGATGGGCGAAAGGGGCTTGAAACGCATTTTCTGTGGCCCGAGTTTTCAGTCTTCTGTCATGCTGGCTAGGGTTATATTTAGGGTTGCTGTAAAGAGCGAACACGGAGGGTCCAGTTGCATGTGGGGCTGCATAAAGGCTCCCCTGGGGAGTTCAGATGTACCCAAAGCCTTCCTTTGGGGGCACTTTTGGATGTGCGAATGGGGCTTGAAACGCATTTTCTGGAGCCCGAGCTTTCAGTCGACTGCCAGGCGTGCTAGGGCTATATTTAGGCTTGCGGTGAAAGAGTGAACCCGGAGGGTCCAGTTGCATGTGGGGCTGCATAAAGGCTCCCCTGGGGAGTTCACTTGTACCCAAAGCCTTCCTTTGGGGGCACTTTTGGATGGGCGAATTAGGCTTTTAATGCATTTTCTGGGGCCAGAGTTTTCAGTCGACTGGCAGGCGGGCCAGGGTTATATTTAGGGTTGCTGTGAAAAAGTGAACCCCGAGGGTCCAGTTGCATGTGGGGCTGCATAAAGGCTCCCCTGGGGAGTTCACTTGTACCCAAAGCCTTCCTTTGGGGGCACTTCTGAATGGGCGAAAAAGGCTTGAAACGCTTTTTCTGTGGCCCGAGTTTTCAGTCTTCTGCCATGCTGGCTAGGGCTATATTTAGGCTTGCGGTGAAAGAGTGAACCCGGAGGGTCCAGTTGCATGTGGGGCTGCATAAAGGCTCCCCTGGGGAGTTCACTTGGACCCAAAGCCTTCCTTTGGGGGCACTTTTGGATGGTCAAATGGGGCTTGTAGCACGTTTTCTGGAGCCCGATTTTTCAGTCGTCTGTCATGCGGGCCAGGGTTATATTTAGGGTTGCTGTGAAAGAGTGAACCCGTAGGGTCCAGTTGCATGTGGGGCTGCATAAAGGCTCCCCTGGGGAGTTCACTTGTACCCAAAGCCTTCCTTTGGGGGCACTTCTGGATGGGCGAAAGGGGCTTGAAACGCTTTTTCTGTGGCCCGAGTTTTCAGTCTTCTGCCATGCTGGCTAGGGTTATATTTAGGGTTGCTTTAAAGAGCGAAGACGGAGGGTCCAGTTGCATGTGGGGCTGCGTAAAGGCTCCCCTGGGGAGTTCAGATGTACCCAAAGCCTTCCTTTGGGGGCATTTCTGGATGGGTGAATGGGGCTTGAACTCTTTTTCTGTGGCCCGAGTTTTCAGTCTTCTGCCATGCTGGCTAGGGTTATATTTAGGGTTGCTTGTAAACAGCGAACACGGGGGGTCCAGTTGCATGTGGGGCTGCGTAAAGGCTCCCCTGGGGAGTTCAGATGTACCCAAAGCCTTCCTTTGGGGGCACTTTTGGATAGGCGAATTGGGCTCGTAACACATTTTCTGTGGCCCGAGCTTTCAGTCGACTGCCATGCGTGCTAGGGCTATATTTAGTCTTGCGGTGAAAGAGTGAATCCGGAGGGTCCAGTTGCATGTGGGGCTGCATAAAGGCTCCCCTGGGGAGTTCAGTTGTACCCAAAGCCTTCCTCTGGGGGCACATTTGGATGGGCGAATTCGGCTTTTAATGCTTTTTCTGGGGCCCGATTTTTCAGTCGTCTGCCATGCGGGCCAGGGTTATATTTAGGGTTGCTGTGAAAGAGTGAACCCGTAGGGTCCAGTTGCATGTGGGGCTGCATAAAGGCTCCCCTGGGGAGTTCAGTTGTACCCAAAGCCTTCCTTTGGGGGCACTTCTGGATGGTCAAATTGGGCTTGTAGCACGTTTTCTGGGGCCCGATTTTTCAGTCGTCTGCCATGCGGGCCAGGGTTATATTTAGGGTTGCTGTGAAAGAGCGAATACAGAGGGTCCAGTTGCATGTGGGGCTGCATAAAGGCTCCCCTGGGGAGTTCAGATGTACCCAAAGCCTTCCTTTGGGGGCACTTCTGGATGGGCGAAAGGGGCTTGAAACGCATTTTCTGTGGCCCGAGTTTTCAGTCTTCTGTCATGCTGGCTAGGGTTATATTTAGGGTTGCTGTAAAGAGCGAACACGGAGGGTCCAGTTGCATGTGGGGCTGCATAAAGGCTCCCCTGGGGAGTTCAGATGTACCCAAAGCCTTCCTTTGGGGGCACTTTTGGATGGGCGAATGGGGCTTGAAACGCATTTTCTGGAGCCCGAGCTTTCAGTCGACTGCCAGGCGTGCTAGGGCTATATTTAGGCTTGCGGTGAAAGAGTGAACCCGGAGGGTCCAGTTGCATGTGGGGCTGCATAAAGGCTCCCCTGGGGAGTTCACTTGTACCCAAAGCCTTCCTTTGGGGGCACTTTTGGATGGGCGAATTAGGCTTTTAACGCATTTTCTGGGGCCCGAGTTTTCAGTCGACTGGCAGGCGGGCCAGGGTTATATTTAGGGTTGCTGTGAAAAAGTGAACCCCGAGGGTCCAGTTGCATGTGGGGCTGCATAAAGGCTCCCCTGGGGAGTTCACTTGTACCCAAAGCCTTCCTTTGGGGGCACTTCTGGATGGGCGAAAAAGGCTTGAAACGCTTTTTCTGTGGCCCGAGTTTTCAGTCTTCTGCCATGCTGGCTAGGGCTATATTTAGGCTTGCGGTGAAAGAGTGAACCCGGAGGGTCCAGTTGCATGTGGGGCTGCATAAAGGCTCCCCTGGGGAGTTCAGTTGTACCCAAAGCCTTCCTTTGGGGGCACTTTTGGATGGTCAAATGGGGCTTGTAGCACGTTTTCTGGAGCCCGATTTTTCAGTCGTCTGTCATGCGGGCCAGGGTTATATTTAGGGTTGCTGTGAAAGAGCGAATACGGAGGGTCCAGTTGCATGTGGGGCTGCATAAAGGCTCCCCTGGGGAGTTCACTTGTACCCAAAGCCTTCCTTTGGGGGCACTTCTGGATGGGCGAAAGGGGCTTGAAACGCTTTTTCTGTGGCCCGAGTTTTCAGTCTTCTGCCATGCTGGCTAGGGTTATATTTAGGGTTGCTGTGAAAGAGTGAACCCGTAGGGTCCCGTTGCATGTGGGGCTGCGTAAAGGCTCCCCTGGGGAGTTCAGATGTACCCAAAGCCTTCCTTTGGGGGCACTTCTGGATGGGTGAATGGGGCTTGAAACTCTTTTTCTGTGGCCCGAACTTTCAGTCGACTGCCATGCGTGCTAGGGATATATTTAGGCTTGCGGTGAAAGAGTGAATCCGGAGGGTCCAGTTGCATGTGGGGCTGCATAAAGGCTCCCCTGGGGAGTTCAGTTGTACCCAAAGCCTTCCTCTGGGGGCACTTTTGGATGGGCGAATTAGGCTTTTAACGCATTTTCTGGGGCCCGAGTTTTCAGTCGACTGCCAGGCGGGCCAGGGCTATATTTAGGGTTGCTGTGAAAGAGTGAACCCGTAGGGTCCAGTTGCATGTGGGGCTGCATAAAGGCTCCCCTGGGGAGTTCAGTTGTACCCAAAGCCTTCCTTTGGGGGCACTTCTGGATGGGTGAATGGGGCTTGAAACGCTTTTTCTGTGGCCCGATTTTTCAGGATTCTGCCATGCTGGCTAGTGTTATATTTAGGGTTGCTTGTAAACAGCGAACACGGGGGGTCCAGTTGCGTATGGGCCTGCATAAAGGCTCCCCTGGGGAGTTCACTTGGACCCAAAGCCTTCCTCTGGGGGCACTTTTGGATGGGTGAATGGGGCTTGAAACGCATTTTCTGGAGCCCGAGTTTTCAGTCTTCTGCCATGGTGGCTAGGGGAATATTTAGGGTTGCTCGTAAACAGTGAACAAGGAGGGTCCAGTTGCATGTGGGGCTGCGTAAAGGCTCCCCTGGGGAGTTCACTTGTACCCAAAGCCTTCCTCTGGGGGCACTTTTGGATGGGCGAATTAGGCTTTTACCGCATTTTCTGGGGCCCGAGTTTTCAGTCGACTTCCAGGCGGGCCAGGGCTATATTTAGGGTTGCTGTGAAAGAGTGAACCCGTAGGGTCCAGTTGCATGTGGGGCTGCATAAAGGCTCCCCTGGGGAGTTCACTTGTACCCAAAGCCTTCCTTTGGGGGCACTTCTGGATGGGCGAAAGGGGCTTGAAACGCTTTTTCTGTGGCCCGAGTTTTCAGTCTTCTGCCATGCTGGCTAGTGTTATATTTAGGGTTGCTTGTAAACGGCGAACACGGGGGGTCCAGTTGCGTATGGGCCTACATAAAGGCTCCCCTGGGGAGTTCAGTTGTACCCAAAGCCTTCCTTTGGGGGCACTTTTGGATGGTCAAATGGGGCTTGTAGCACGTTTTCTGGGGCCCGATTTTTCAGTCGTCTGCCATGCGGGCCAGGGTTATATTTAGGGTTGCTGTGAAAGAGCGAATACGGAGGGTCCAGTTGCATGTGGGGCTGCATAAAGGCTCCCCTGGGGAGTTCAGATGTACCCAAAGCCTTCCTTTGGGGGCACTTCTGTATGGGTGAATGGGGCTTGAAACTCTTTTTCTGTGGCCCGAGTTTTCAGTTTTCTGCCATGCTGGCTGGGGTTATATTTAGGGTTGCTTGTAAACAGCGAACACGGGGGGTCCAGTTGCATGTGGGGCTGCGTAAAGGCTCCCCTGGGGAGTTCAGAGGTACCCAAAGCCTTCCTTTGGGGGCACTTTTGGATAGGCGAATTGGGCTCGTAACACATTTTCTGTGGCCCGAGCTTTCAGTCGACTGCCATGCGTGCTAGGGCTATATTTAGGCTTGCGGTGAAAGAGTGAATCCGGAGGGTCCAGTTGCATGTGGGGCTGCATAAAGGCTCCCCTGGGGAGTTCACTTGTACCCAAAGCCTTCCTCTGGGGGCACTTTTGGATGGGCGAATTAGGCTTTTAATGCTTTTTCTGGGGCCCGAGTTTTCAGTCGACTGCCAGGCGGGCCAGGGCTATATATAGGGTTGCTGTGAAAGAGTGAACCCGGAGGGTCCAGTTGCATGTGGGGCTGCATAAAGGCTCCCCTGGGGAGTTCACTTGTACCCAAAGCCTTCCTTTGGGGGCACTTCTGGATGGGTGAATGGGGCTTGAAACGCTTTTTCTGTGGCCCGAGTTTTCAGTTTTCTGCCATGCTGGCTAGTGTTATATTTAGGGTTGCTTGTAAACAGCGAACACGGGGGGTCCAGTTGCGTATGGGCCTGCATAAAGGCTCCCCTGGGGAGTTCACTTGGACCCAAAGCCTTCCTCTGGGGGCACTTTTGGATGGGTGAATGGGGCTTGAAACGCATTTTCTGGAGCCCGAGTTTTCAGTCTTCTGCCATGGTGGCTAGGGATATATTTAGGGTTGCTCGTAAACAGTGAACAAGGTGGGTCCAGTTGCATGTGGGGCTGCGTAAAGGCTCCCCTGGGGAGTTCACTTGTACCCAAAGCCTTCCTTTGGGGGCACTTTTGGATGGGCGAATTAGGCTTTTAACGCATTTTCTGGGGCCCGAGTTTTCAGTCGACTGGCAGGCGGGCCAGGGTTATATTTAGGGTTGCTGTGAAAAAGTGAACCCCGAGGGTCCAGTTGCATGTGGGGCTGCATAAAGGCTCCCCTGGGGAGGTCACGTGGACCCAAAGCCTTCCTTTGGGGGCACTTCTGAATGGGCGAAAAAGGCTTGAAACGCTTTTTCTGTGGCCCGAGTTTTCAGTCTTCTGCCATGCTGGCTAGGGCTATATTTACGCTTGCGGTGAAAGAGTGAACCCGTAGGGTCCAGTTGCATGTGGGGCTGCGTAAAGTCTCCCCTGGGGAGTTCAGTTGTACCCAAAGCCTTCCTTTGGGGGCACTTTTGGATGGTCAAATGGGGCTTGTAGCACGTTTTCTGGAGCCCGATTTTTCAGTCGTCTGCCATGCGGGCCAGGGTTATATTTAGGGTTGCTGTGAAAGAGCGAATACGGAGGGTCCAGTTGCATGTGGGGCTGCATAAAGGCTCCCCTGGGGAGTTCACTTGTACCCAAAGCCTTCCTTTGGGGGCACTTCTGGATGGGCGAAAGGGGCTTGAAACGCTTTTTCTGTGGCCCGAGTTTTCAGTCTTCTGCCATGCTGTCTAGGGTTATATTTAGGGTTGCTTTAAAGAGCGAAGACGGAGGGTCCAGTTGCATGTGGGGCTGCGTAAAGGCTCCCCTGGGGAGTTCAGATGTACCCAAAGCCTTCCTTTGGGGGCACTTTTGGATAGGCGAATTGGGCTCGTAACACATTTTCTGTGGCCCGAGCTTTCAGTCGACTGCAGGCGTGCTAGGGTTATATTTAGTCTTGCGGTGAAAGAGTGAATCCGGAGGGTCCAGTTGCATGTGGGGCTGCATAAAGGCTCCCCTGGGGAGTTCACTTGTACCCAAAGCCTTCCTTTGGGGGCACTTCTGGATGGGTGAATGGGGCTTGAAACTCTTTTTCTGTGGCCCGAGTTTTCAGTATTCTGCCATGGTGGCTAGGGATATATTTAGGGTTGCTCGTAAACAGTGAACAAGATGGGTCCAGTTGCATGTGGGGCTGCATAAAGGCTCCCCTGGGGAGTTCAGTTGTACCCAAAGCCTTCCTTTGGGGGCACTTCTGGATGGGCGAATTAGGCTTTTAACGCATTTTCTGGGGCCCGAGTTTTCAGTCGACTGCCAGGCGGGCTAGGGCTATATTTAGGGTTGCTGTAAAGAGCGAACACGGAGGGTCCAGTTGCATGTGGGGCTGCGTAAAGGCTCCCCTGGGGAGTTCAGATGTACCCAAAGCCTTCCTTTGGGGGCACTTCTGGATGGGCGAAAGGGGCTTGAAACGCTTTTTCTCTGGCCCGAGTTTTCAGTTTTCTGCTATGCTGGCTAGTGTTATATTTAGGGTTGCTTGTAAAGAGAGAACACGGGGGGTCCAGTTGCGTATGGGCCTGCATGAAGGCTCCCCTGGGGAGTTCACTTGGACCCAAAGCCTTCGTTTGGGGGCACTTTTGGATGGGTGAATGGGGCTTGAAACGCATTTTCTGGAGCCCGAGTTTTCAGTCTTCTGCCATGGTGGCTAGGGGAATATTTAGGGTTGCTCGTAAACAGTGAACAAGGAGGGTCCAGTTGCATGTGGGGCTGCGTAAAGGCTCCCCTGGGGAGTTCACTTGTACCCAAAGCCTTCCTCTGGGGGCACTTTTGGATGGGCGAATTAGGCTTTTAACGCATTTTCTGGGGCCTGAGTTTTCAGTCGACTGCCAGGCGGGCCAGGGCTATATTTAGGGTTGCTGTGAAAGAGCGAATACGGAGGGTCCAGTTTCATGTGGGGCTGCATAAAGGCTCCCCTGGGGAGTTCACTTGTACCCAAAGCCTTCCTTTGGGGGCACTTCTGGATGGGCGAAAGGGGCTTGAAACGGTTTTTCTGTGGCCCGAGTTTTCAGTCTTCTGCAATGCTGGCTAGTGTTATATTTAGGGTTGCTTGTAAACAGCGAACACGGGGGGTCCAGTTGCGTATGGGCCTACATAAAGGCTCCCGTGGGGAGTTCAGTTGTACCCAAAGCCTTCCTTTGGGGGCACTTTTGGATGGTCAAATGGGGCTTGTAGCACGTTTTCTGGGGCCCGATTTTTCAGTCGTCTGCCATGCGGGCCAGGGTTATATTTAGGGTTGCTGTGAAAGAGCGAATACGGAGGGTCCAGTTGCATGTGGGGCTGCATAAAGGCTCCCCTGGGGAGTTCAGATGTACCCAAAGCCTTCCTTTGGGGGCACTTCTGGATGGGCGAAAGGGGCTTGAAACGCATTTTCTGTGGCCCGAGTTTTCAGTCTTCTGTCATGCTGGCTAGGGTTATATTTAGGGTTGCTGTAAAGAGCGAACACGGAGGGTCCAGTTGCATGTGGGGCTGCATAAAGGCTCCCCTGGGGAGTTCAGATGTACCCAAAGCCTTCCTTTGGGGGCACTTTTGGATGGGCGAATGGGGCTTGAAACGCATTTTCTGGAGCCCGAGCTTTCAGTCGACTGCCAGGCGTGCTAGGGCTATATTTAGGCTTGCAGTGAAAGAGTGAACCCGGAGGGTCCAGTTGCATGTGGGGCTGCATAAAGGCTCCCCTGGGGAGTTCACTTGTACCCAAAGCCTTCCTTTGGGGGCACTTCTGAATGGGCGAAAAAGGCTTGAAACGCTTTTTCTGTGGTCCGAGTTTTCAGTCTTCTGCCATGCTGGCTAGGGCTATATTTACGCTTGCGGTGAAAGAGTGAACCCGTAGGGTCCAGTTGCATGTGGGGCTGCGTAAAGGCTCCCCTGGGGAGTTCAGATGTACCCAAAGCCTTCCTTTGGGGGCACTTTTGGATGGTCAAATGGGGCTTGAAGCACGTTTTCTGGAGCCCGATTTTTCAGTCGTCTGCCATGCGGGCCAGGGTTATATTTAGGGTTGCTGTGAAAGAGCGAATACGGAGGGTCCAGTTGCATGTGGGGCTGCATAAAGGCTCCCCTAGGGAGTTCACTTGTACCCAAAGCCTTCCTTTGGGGGCACTTCTGGATGGGCGAAAGGGGCTTGAAACGCTTTTTCTGTGGCCCGAGTTTTCAGTCTTCTGCCATGCTGTCTAGGGTTATATTTAGGGTTGCTTTAAAGAGCGAAGACGGAGGGTCCAGTTGCATGTGGGGCTGCGTAAAGGCTCCCCTGGGGAGTTCAGATGTACCCAAAGCCTTCCTTTGGGGGCACTTCTGGATGGGTGAATGGGGCTTGAAACTCTTTTTCTGTGGCCCGAGTTTTCAGTCTTCTGCCATGCTGGCTAGGGTTATATTTAGGGTTGCTTGTAAACAGCGAACACGGGGGGTCCAGTTGCATGTGGGGCTGCGTAAAGGCTCCCCTGGGGAGTTCAGATGTACCCAAAGCCTTCCTTTGGGGGCACTTTTGGATAGGCGAATTGGGCTCGTAACACATTTTCTGTGGCCCGAGCTTTCAGTCGACTGCCAGGCGTGCTAGGGCTATATTTAGTCTTGCGGTGAAAGAGTGAATCCGGAGGGTCCAGTTGCATGTGGGGCTGCATAAAGGCTCCCCTGGGGAGTTCACTTGTACCCAAAGCCTTCCTTTGGGGGCACTTCTGGATGGGTGAATGGGGCTTGAAACTCTTTTTCTGTGGCCCGAGTTTTCAGTATTCTGCCATGGTGGCTAGGGATATATTTAGGGTTGCTCGTAAACAGTGAACAAGATGGGTCCAGTTGCATGTGGGGCTGCGTAAAGGCTCCCCTGGGGAGTTCACTTGGACCCAAAGCCTTCCTTTGGGGGCACTTCTGGATGGGCGAATTAGGCTTTTAACGCATTTTCTGGGGCCCGAGTTTTCAGTCGACTGCCAGGCGGGCTAGGGCTATATTTAGGGTTGCTGTAAAGAGCGAACACGGAGGGTCCAGTTGCATGTGGGGCTGCGTAAAGGCTCCCCTGGGGAGTTCAGATGTACCCAAAGCCTTCCTTTGGGGGCACTTCTGGATGGGCGAAAGGGGCTTGAAACGCTTTTTCTGTGGCCCGAGTTTTCAGTTTTCTGCTATGCTGGCTAGTGTTATATTTAGGGTTGCTTGTAAAGAGAGAACACGGGGGGTCCAGTTGCGTATGGGCCTGCATGAAGGCTCCCCTGGGGAGTTCACTTGGACCCAAAGCCTTCCTCTGGGGGCACTTTTGGATGGGTGAATGGGGCTTGAAACGCATTTTCTGGAGCCCGAGTTTTCAGTCTTCTGCCATGGTGGCTAGGGGAATATTTAGGGTTGCTCGTAAACAGTGAACAAGGAGGGTCCAGTTGCATGTGGGGCTGCGTAAAGGCTCCCCTGGGGAGTTCACTTGTACCCAAAGCCTTCCTCTGGGGGCACTTTTGGATGGGCGAATTAGGCTTTTAACGCATTTTCTGGGGCCTGAGTTTTCAGTCGACTGCCAGGCGGGCCAGGGCTATATTTAGGGTTGCTGTGAAAGAGTGAACCCGGAGGGTCCAGTTTCATGTGGGGCTGCATAAAGGCTCCCCTGGGGAGTTCACTTGTACCCAAAGCCTTCCTTTGGGGGCACTTCTGGAAGGGCGAAAGGGGCTTGAAACGGTTTTTCTGTGGCCCGAGTTTTCAGTCTTCTGCAATGCTGGCTAGGGTTATATTTAGGGTTGCTTGTAAACAGCGAACACGGGGGGTCCAGTTGCGTATGGGCCTACATAAAGGCTCCCGTGGGGAGTTCAGTTGTACCCAAAGCCTTCCTTTGGGGGCACTTTTGGATGGTCAAATGGGGCTTGTAGCACGTTTTCTGGGGCCCGATTTTTCAGTCGTCTGCCATGCGGGCCAGGGTTATATTTAGGGTTGCTGTGAAAGAGCGAATACGGAGGGTCCAGTTGCATGTGGGGCTGCATAAAGGCTCCCCTGGGGAGTTCAGATGTACCCAAAGCCTTCCTTTGGGGGCACTTCTGGATGGGCGAAAGGGGCTTGAAACGCATTTTCTGTGGCCCGAGTTTTCAGTCTTCTGTCATGCTGGCTAGGGTTATATTTAGGGTTGCTGTAAAGAGCGAACACGGAGGGTCCAGTTGCATGTGGGGCTGCATAAAGGCTCCCCTGGGGAGTTCAGATGTACCCAAAGCCTTCCTTTGGGGGCACTTTTGGATGGGCGAATGGGGCTTGAAACGCATTTTCTGGAGCCCGAGCTTTCAGTGGACTGCCAGGCGTGCTAGGGCTATATTTAGGCTTGCGGTGAAAGAGTGAACCCGGAGGGTCCAGTTGCATGTGGGGCTGCATAAAGGCTCCCCTGGGGAGTTCACTTGTACCCAAAGCCTTCCTCTGGGGGCACTTTTGGATGGGCGAATTAGGCTTTTAACGCATTTTCTGGGGCCTGAGTTTTCAGTCGACTGGCAGGCGGGCCAGGGTTATATTTAGGGTTGCTGTGAAAAAGTGAACCCCGAGGGTCCAGTTGCATGTGGGGCTGCATAAAGGCTCCCCTGGGGAGTTCACGTGGACCCAAAGCCTTCCTTTGGGGGCACTTCTGAATGGGCGAAAGGGGCTTGAAACGCTTTTTCTTTGGCCCGAGTTTTCAGTCTTCTGCCATGCTGGCTAGGGTTATATTTAGGGTTGCTTTAAAGAGCGAAGACGTAGGGTCCAGTTGCATGTGGGGCTGCATAAAGGCTCCCCTGGGGAGTTCAGAGGTACCCAAAGCCTTCCTTTGGGGGCACTTCTGGATGGGTGAATGGGGCTTGAAACTCTTTTTCTGTGGCCCGAGTTTTCAGTCTTCTGCCATGCTGGCTAGGGTTATATTTAGGGTTGCTTGTAAACAGCGAACACGGGGGGTCCAGTTGCATGTGGGGCTGCATAAAGGCTCCCCTGGGGAGTTCAGATGTACCCAAAGCCTTCCTTTGGGGGCACTTTTGGATAGGCGAATTGGGCTCGTAACACATTTTCTGTGGCCCGAGCTTTTAGTCGACTGCCAGGCGTGCTAGGGCTATATTTAGGCTTGCGGTGAAAGAGTGAATCCGGAGGGTCCAGTTGCATGTGGGGCTGCATAAAGGCTCCCCTGGGGAGTTCACTTGTACCCAAAGCCTTCCTCTGGGGGCACTTTTGGATGGGTGAATGGGGCTTGAAACGCATTTTCTGGAGCCCGAGTTTTCAGTCTTCTGCCATGGTGGCTAGGGGTATATTTAGGGTTGCTCGTAAACAGTGAAAAAGGAGGTTCCAGTTGCATGTGGGGCTGCATAAAGGCTCCCCTGGGGAGTTCAGATGTAACCAAAGCCTTCCTTTGGAGGCACTTTTGGATGGGCGAATGGGGCTTGAAACGCATTTTCTGGGGCCCGAGTTTTCAGTCGACTGCCAGGCGGGCCAGGGCTATATTTAGGGTTGCTGTGAAAGAGTGAACCCGGAGGGTCCAGTTGCATGTGGGGCTGCATAAAGGCTCCCCTGGGGAGTTCACTTGTACCCAAAGCCTTCCTCTGGGGGCACTTTTGGATGGGCGAATTAGGCTTTTAATGCTTTTTCTGGGGCCCGAGTTTTCAGTCTTCTGCCATGCTGGCTAGGGTTATATTTAGGGTTGCTGTAAAGAGTGAACCCGGAGGGTCCAGTTGCATGTGGGGCTGCGTAAAGGCTCCCCTGGGGAGTTCACTTGTACCCAAAGCCTTCCTCTGGGGAATCTTTTGGATGGGCGAATTAGGCTTTTAACGCATTTTCTGTGGCCCGAGTTTTCAGTCGACTGCCAGGCGGGCCAGGGTTATATTTAGGGTTGCTGTGAAAGAGTGAACCCGGAGGGTCCAGTTGCATGTGGGGCTGCATAAAGGCTCCCCTGGGGAGTTCAGTTGTACCCAAAGCCTTCCTTTGGGGGCACTTCAGGATGGGTGAATGGGGCTTGAAACGCTTTTTCTGGAGCCCGAGTTCTCAGTCTTCTGCCATGGTGGCTAGGTGTACATTTAGGGTTGCTCGTAAACAGTGAACAAGGAGGGTCCAGTTGCATGTGGGGCTGCATAAAGGCTCCCCTGGGGAGTTCAGATGTACCCAAAGCCTTCCTTTGGGGGCACTTCTGGATGGTCGAATGGGGCTTGTAGCACGTTTTCTGGGGCCCGATTTTTCAGTCGTCTGCCATGCGGGCCAGGGTTATATTTAGGGTTGCTGTGAAAGAGCGAATACGGAGGGTCCAGTTGCATGTGGGGCTGCATAAAGGCTCCCCTGGGGAGTTCAGTTGTACCCAAAGCCTTCCTCTGGGGGCACTTCTGGATGGGCGAAAGGGGCTTGAAACGCTTTTTCTGTGGCCCGAGTTTTCAGTCTTCTGCCATGGTGGCTAGGGGTATATTTAGGGTTGCTGTAAAGAGCGAACACGGAGGGTCCAGTTGTATGTGGGGCTGCGTAAAGGCTCCCCTGGGGAGTTCAGTTGTACCCAAAGCCTTCCTTTGGGGGCACTTTTGGATGGTCAAATGGGGTTTGTAGCACGTTTTCTGTGGCCCGAGTTTTCAGTCTTCTGCCATGCTGGCTAGGGTTATATTTAGGGTTGCTTTAAAGAGCGAAGACGGAGGGTCCAGTTGCATGTGGGGCTGCGTAAAGGCTCCCCTGGGGAGTTCAGATGTACCCAAAGCCTTCCTTTGGGGGCACTTCTGAATGGGCGAAAGGGGCTTGAAACGCTTTTTCTGTGGCCCGAGTTTTCAGTCTTCTGCCATGGTGGCTAGGGGTATATTTAGGGTTGCTCGTAAACAGTAAACACTGGTGGTCCAGTTGCGTATGGGCCTGCATAAAGGCTCCCCTGGGGAGTTCAGTTGTACCCAAAGCCTTCCTCTGGGGGCACTTTTGGAAGGCCAAATGGGGCTTGTAGCACGTTTTCTTGGGCCCGATTTTTCAGTCGTCTGCCATGCGGGCCAAGGATATATTTAGGGTTCCTGTGAAAGAGCGAATACGGAGGGTCCAGTTGCATGTGGGGCTGCATAAAGGCTCCCCTGGGGATTTCAGTTGTACCCAAAGCCTTCCTTTCGGGGCACTTCTGGATGGGCGAAAGGGGCTTGAAACGCTTTTTCTGTGGCCCGAGTTTTCAGTCAACTGCCAGACGTGCTAGGGCTATATTTAGGCTTGCGGTGAAAGAGTGAACCCGGAGGGTCCAGTTGCATGTGGGGCCGCGTAAAGGCTTCCCTGGGGAGTTCAGTTGTACCCAAAGCCTTCCTCTGGGGGCACTTTTGGATGGGCGAATTAGGCTTTTAACGCATTTTCTGTTGACGGAGTTTTCACTCGACTGCCAGGCGGGCCAGGGCTTTATTTAGGGTTGCTGTGAAAGAGTGAACCCGGAGGGTCCAGTTGCATGTGGGGCTGCATAAAGGCTCCCCTGGGGAGTTCAGCTGTACCCAAAGCCTTCCTTTGGGGGCACTTCAGGATGGGTGAATGGGGCTTGAAACGCATTTTCTATAGCCCGACTTTTCAGTCTTCTGCCATGCTGGCTAGGGGTATATTTAGGGTTGCTCGTAAACAGTGAACAAGGAGGGTCCAGTTGCATGTGGGGCTGCATAAAGGCTCCTCTGGGGAGTTCACTTGCACCCAAAGCCTTCCTCTGGGGGCACTTCTGGATGGGCGAATTAGGCTTTTAACGCATTTTCTGGGGCCCGAGTTTTCAGTCGACTGCAAGGCGGGCCTGGGCTATATTTAGGGTTGCTGTGAAAGAGCGAATACGGAGGGTCCAGTTGCATGTGGGGCTGCGTTAAGGCTCCCCTGGGGAGTTCAGTTGTACCCAAAGCCTTCCTCTGGGGGCACTTTTGGATGGGCGAATTAGGCATTTAACGCATTTTCTGTGGCCCGAGTTTTCAGTCGACTGCCAGGCGGGCCAGGGTTATATTTAGGGTTGCTGTGAAAGAGTGAACCCGGAGGGTCCAGTTGCATGTGGGGCTGCATAAAGGCTCCCCTGGGGAGTTCAGTTGTACCCAAAGCCTTCCTTTGGGGGCACTTCTGGATGGGTGAATGGGGCTTGAAACGCTTTTTCTGGAGCCCGAGTTCTCAGTCTTCTGCCATGGTGGCTAGGTGTACATTTAGGGTTGCTCGTAAACAGTGAACAAGGAGGGTCCAGTTGCATGTGGGGCTGCATAAAGGCTCCCCTGGGGAGTTCACTTGTACCCAAAGCCTTCCTTTGGGGGCACTTCTGGATGGGTGAATGGGGCTTAAAAGGCTTTTTCTGTGGCCCGAGTTTTCAGTTTTCTGCCATGCTGGCTAGTGTTATATTTAGGGTTGCTTGTAATCAGCGAACACGGGGGGTCCAGTTGCGTATGGGCCTGCGTAAGGGCTCCCATGGGGAGTTCAGTTGTACCTAAAGCCTTCCTCTGGGGGCACTTTTGGATGGGCGAATTAGGCTTTTAAT
Source organism: Anas acuta (assembly GCF_963932015.1). Lineage (NCBI taxonomy): Eukaryota > Metazoa > Chordata > Aves > Anseriformes > Anatidae > Anas > Anas acuta. The sequence goes on along the minus strand of NW_027076211.1, from coordinate 5,877 downwards.
GCATTTTCTGGGGCCCGAGTTTTCAGTCGACTGCCAGGCGGGCCAGGGTTATATTTAAGGTTGCTGTGAAAGAGCGAATATGGAGGGTCCAGTTGCATGTGGGGCTGCGTTAAGGCTCCCCTGGGGAGTCCAGTTGTACCCAAAGCCTTCCTTTGGGAGCACTTTTGGATGGTCCAAGGGGAATCGCAATGCGTTTTCTGAGGCCCGATCTTTCAGTCGACTGCCAGGCGTGCCAGGGATTTATTTAGGCTTGCGGTGAAAGAGTGAACCCGGAGGGTCCAGTTGCATGTGGGGCTGCATAAAGGCTCCCCTGGGGAGTTCACTTGTACCCAAAGCCTTCCTTTGGGGGCACTTTTGGATGGGCGAATGGGGCTTGTAGCACGTTTTCTGGAGCCCGATTTTTCATTCGTCTGCCATGCGGGCCAGGGTTATATTTAGGGTTGCTGTAAAGAGCGAACACGGAGGGTCCAGTTGCATGTGGGGCTGCATAAAGGCTCTCCTGGGGAGTTCACTTGTACCCAAAGCCTTCCTTTGGGGGCACTTCTGAATGGGCGAAAAAGGCTTGAAACGCTTTTTCTGTGGCCCGAGTTTTCAGTCTTCTGCCATGCTGGCTAGGGCTATATTTAGGCTTGCGGTGAAAGAGTGAACCCGGAGGGTCCAGTTGTATGTGGGGCTGCATAAAGGCTCCCCTGGGGAGTTCAGATGTACCCAAAGCCTTCCTTTGGGTGCACTTTTCGATGGTCGAATGGGGCTTGTAGCACGTTTTCTGTGGCCCGAGTTTTCAGTCTTCTGCCATGCTGGCTAGGGTTATATTTAGGGTTGCTGTAAAGAGCGAACACGGAGGGTCCAGTTGCATGTGGGGCTGCGTAAAGGCTCCCCTGGGGAGTTCACTTGTACCCAAAGCCTTCCTTTTGGGGCACTTCAGTATGTTCGAATTGGGCTTGTAGCACGTTTTCTGGGGCCCGAGTTTTCAGTCTTCTGCCATGGTGGCCAGGGCTATATTTAGGGTTGCTTGTAAACAGCGAACACGGGGGGTCAGTTGCGTATGGGCCTGCATAAAGGCTCCCCTGGGGAGTTCAGTTGTACCCAAAGCCTTCCTCTAGGGGCACTTTTGGATGGTCGAATGGGGCTTGTAGCACGTTTTCTGGGGCCCGATTTTTCAGTCGTCTGCCATGCGGGCCAGGGTTATATTTAGGGTTGCTGTGAAAGAGCGAATACGGAGGGTCCAGTTGCATGTGGGGCTGCATAAAGGCTCCCCTGGGGAGTTCACTTGTACCCAAATCCTTCCTATTGGGGCACTTCTGGATGGGCGAAAGGGGCTTGAAACGCTTTTTCTGTGGCCCGAGTTTTCAGTCTTCTGCCATGGTGGCTAGGGGTATATTTAGGGTTGCTGTAAAGAGCGAACACGGAGGGTCCAGTTGTATGTGGGGCTGCGTAAAGGCTCCCCTGGGGAGTTCACTTGTACCCAAAGCCTTCCTTTGGGGGCACTTTTGGATTGGCGAATTAGGATTTTAATGCATTTTCTGGGGCCCGAGTTTTCAGTCGACTGCCAGGCGGGCCAGGGCTATATTTAGGGTTGCTGTGAAAGAGCGAATACGGAGGGTCCAGTTGCATGTGGGGCTGCATAAAGGCTCCCCTGGGGAGTTCAGTTGTACCCAAAGCCTTCCTTTGGGGGCACTTTTGGATGGTCCAATGGGAATCGCAATGCGTTTTCTGAGGCCAGCTTTTTCAGACTTCTCCCATTGCGCTGAGGGCTATATTTAGGCTTGCGGTGAAAGAGTGAACCCGGAGGGTCCAGTTGCATGTGGGGCTGCATAAAGGCTCCCCTGGGGAGTTCACTTGTACCCAAAGCCTTCTTTTGGGGGCACTTCTGTATAGGCGAAAGGGGCTTGAAACGCTTTTTCTGTGGCCCGAGTTTTCAGTCTTCTGCCATGCTGGTTAGGGTTATATTTAGGGTTGCTGTAAAGAGCGAACACGGAGGGTCCAGTTGCATGTGGGGCTGCGTAAAGGCTCCCCTGGGGAGTTCAGTTGTACCCAAAGCCTTCCTTTGGGGGCACTTTTGGATGGGCGAATGGGGCTCGTAACACATTTTCTGTGGCCCGAGCTTTCAGTCGACTGCCAGGCGTGCTAGGGCTATATTTAGGCTTGCGGTGAAAGAGTGAACCCGGAGGGTCCAGTTGCATGTGGGGCTGCATAAAGGCTCCCCTGGGGAGTTCACTTGTACCCAAAGCCTTCCTCTGGGGGCACTTCTGGATGGGCGAAAGGGGCTTGAAACGCTTTTTCTGTGGCCCGAGTTTTCAGTCTTCTGCCATGGTGGCTAGGGGTATATTTTGGGTTGCTGTAAAGAGCGAACACGGAGGGTCCAGTTGCATGTGGGGCTGCGTAAAGGCTCCCCTGGGGAGTTCAGTTGTACCCAAAGCCTTCCTTTGGGGGCACTTTTGGATGGACTAATTAGGCTTTTAATGCATTTTCTGGGGCCCGAGTGTTCAGTCGACTGCCAGGCGGGCCTGGGCTATATTTAGGGTTGCTCGTAAACAGTGAACAAGGAGGGTCCAGTTGCATGTGGGGCTGCGTAAAGGCTCCCCTGGGGAGTTCACTTGTACCCAAAGCCTTCCTTTGGGGGCACTTCAGTATGTTCGAATTGGGCTTGTAGCACGTTTTCTGGGGCCCGAGTTTTCAGTCTTCTGCCATGGTGGCCAGGGCTATATTTAGGGTTGCTTGTAAACAGCGAACACGGGGGGTCCAGTTGCGTATGGGCCTGCATAAAGGCTCCCCTGGGGAGTTCAGTTGTACCCAAAGCCTTCCTTTGGGGGCACTTTTGGATGGTCGAATGGGGCTTGTAGCACGTTTTCTGGGGCCCGATTTTTCAGTCGTCTGCCATGCGGGCCAGGGTTATATTTAGGGTTGCTGTGAAAGAGCGAATACGGAGGGTCCAGTTGCATGTGGGGCTGCATAAAGGCTCCCCTGGGGAGTTCACTTGTACCCAAAGCCTTCCTATTGGGGCACTTCTGGATGGGCGAAATGGGCTTGAAACGCGTTTTCTGTGGCCCGAGTTTTCAGTCTTCTGCCATGGTGGCTAGGGGTATATTTAGGGTTGCTGTAAAGAGCGAACACGGAGGGTCCAGTTGCATGTGGGGCTGCATAAAGGCTCCCCTGGGGAGTTCAGTTGTACCCAAAGCCTTCTTTTGGGGGCACTTCTGGATGGGTGAATGGGGCTTGAAACGCATTTTCTGGAGCCCGAGTTTTCAGTCGACTGCCAGGCGGGCTAGGGCTATATTTAGGGTTGCTGTGAAAGAGCGAATACGGAGGGTCCAGTTGCATGTGGGGCTGCGTTAAGGCTCCCCTGGGGAGTCCAGTTGTACCCAAAGCCTTCCTTTGGGGGCACTTTTGGATGGTCCAAGGGGAATCGCAATGCGTTTTCTGAGGCCAGCTTTTTCAGACTTCTCCCATTGCGCTGAGGGCTATATTTAGGCTTGCGGTGAAAGAGTGAACCCGGAGGGTCCAGTTGCATGTGGGGCTGCATAAAGGCTCCCCTGGGGAGTTCAGATGTACCCAAAGCCTTCTTTTGGGGGCACTTCTGGATGGGTGAATGGGGCTTGAAACGCATTTTCTGGAGCCCGAGTTTTCAGTCGACTGCCAGGCGGGCTAGGGCTATATATAGGGTTGCTGTGAAAGAGTGAACCCGGAGGGTCCAGTTGCATGTGGTGCTGCATAAAGGCTCCCCTGGGGAGTTCACTTGTACCCAAAGCCTTCCTTTGGGGGCACTTTTGTATGTTCGAATTGGGCTTGTAGCACGTTTTCTGGGGCCCGAGTTTTCAGTCTTCTGCCACGGTGGCCGGGGCTATAGTTAGTGTTGCTTCTTAACAGCGAACACGGGGGGTCCAGTTGCGTATGGGCCTGCATAAAGGCTCCCCTGGGGAGTTCACTTGTACCCAAAGCCTTCCTTTGGGGGCACTTTTGGATGGTCGAATGGGGCTTGTAGCACGTTTTCTGGGGACCGATTCTTCAGTCGTCTGCCATGCGGGCCAGGGTTATATTTAGGGTTGCTGTGAAAGAGTGAACCCGGAGGGTCCAGTTGCATGTGGGGCTGCATAAAGGCTCCCCTGGGGAGTTCAGTTGTACCCAAAGCCTTCCTCTGGGGGCACTTTTGGATGGGCGAAATAGGCTTTTAATGCATTTTCTGGGGCCCGAGTGTTCAGTCGACTGCCAGGCGGGCCTGGGCTATATTTAGGGTTGCTCGTAAACAGTGAACAAGGAGGGTCCAGTTGCATGTGGGGCTGCGTAAAGGCTCCCCTGGGGAGTTCACTTGTACCCAAAGCCTTCCTTTGGGGGCACTTCAGTATGTTCGAATTGGGCTTGTAGCACGTTTTCTGTGGCCCGAGTTTTCAGTCTTCTGCCATGGTGGCCAGGGCTATATTTAGGGTTGCTTGTAAACAGCGAACACGGGGGGTCCAGTTGCGTATGGGCCTGCATGAAGGCTCCCCTGGGGAGTTCAGTTGTACCCAAAGCCTTCCTCTAGGGGCACTTTTGGATGGTCGAATGGGGCTTGTAGCACGTTTTCTGGGGCCCGATTTTTCAGTCGTCTGCCAAGCGGGCCAGGGTTATATTTAGGGTTGCTGTAAAGAGTGAACCCGGAGGGTCCAGTTGCATGTGGGGCTGCATAAAGGCTCCCCTGGGGAGTTCACTTGTACCCAAAGCCTTCTTTTGGGGGCACTTCTGGATGGGCGAAAGGGGCTTGAAACGCATTTTCTGTGGCCCGAGTTTTCAGTCTTCTGCCATGGTGGCTAGGGTTATATTTAGGGTTGCTGTAAAGAGCGAACACGGAGGGTCCAGTTGCATGTGGGGCTGCGTAAAGGCTCCCCTGGGGAGTTCACTTGTACCCAAAGCCTTCCTTTGGGGGCACTTTTGGATTGGCGAATTAGGCTTTTAATGCATTTTCTGGGGCCCGAGTTTTCAGTCGACTGCCAGGCGGGCCAGGGCTATATTTAGGGTTGCTGTGAAAGAGCGAATACGGAGGGTCCAGTTGCATGTGGGGCTGCGTTAAGGCTCCCCTGGGGAGTCCAGTTGTACCCAAAGCCTTCCTTTGGGGGCACTTTTGGATGGTCCAAGGGGAATCGCAATGCGTTTTCTGAGGCCAGCTTTTTCAGACTTCTCCCATTGCGCTGAGGGCTATATTTAGGCTTGCGGTGAAAGAGTGAACCCGGAGGGTCCAGTTGCATGTGGGGCTGCATAAAGGCTCCCCTGGGGAGTTCAGTTGTACCCAAAGCCTTCTTTTGGGGGCACTTCTGGATGGGTGAATGGGGCTTGAAACGCATTTTCTGGAGCCCGAGTTTTCAGTCGACTGCCAGGCGGGCTAGGGCTATATTTAGGGTTGCTGTGAAAGAGTGAACCCGGAGGGTCCAGTTGCATGTGGTGCTGCATAAAGGCTCCCCTGGGGAGTTCACTTGTACCCAAAGCCTTCCTTTGGGGGCACTTTTGTATGTTCGAATTGGGCTTGTAGCACGTTTTCTGGGGCCCGAATTTTCAGTCTTCTGCCACGGTGGCCGGGGCTATAGTTAGTGTTGCTTCTTAACAGAGAACACGGGGGGTCCAGTTGCGTATGGGCCTGCATAAAGGCTCCCCTGGGGAGTTCACTTGTACCCAAAGCCTTCCTCTAGGGGCACTTTTGGATGGTCGAATGGGGCTTGTAGCACGTTTTCTGGGGACCGATTCTTCAGTCGTCTGCCATGCGGGCCAGGGTTATATTTAGGGTTGCTGTGAAAGAGTGAACCCGGAGGGTCCAGTTGCATGTGGGGCTGCATAAAGGCTCCCCTGGGGAGTTCAGTTGTACCCAAAGCCTTCCTCTGGGGGCACTTTTGGATGGGCTAATTAGGCTTT
>NW_027076210.1:300000-380008 GCF_963932015.1 Anas acuta | reverse complement strand
GGAGGGTCCAGTTGCATGTGGGGCTGCATAAAGGCTCCCCTGGGGAGTTCAGTTGTACCCAAAGCCTTCCTTCGGGGGCACTTTTGGATGGGCGATTGGGGCTTGTAACGCGTTTTCTGGGGCCCGATTTTTCAGTCGTCTGCCATGCGGGCCAGGGTTATATTTAGGGTTGCTGTGAAAGCGCTGTTACGGAGTGTCCAGTTGCATGTGGGGCTGCATAAAGGCTCCCCTGGGGAGTTCAGTTGTACCCAAAGCCTTCCTTTGGGGGCACTTCTGGATGGTTGAATGGGGCTTGAAACGCTTTTTCTGTGGCCTGAGTTTTCAGTCTTCTGCCATGCTGGCTAGTGTTATATTAAGGGTTGCTCAGAAACAGCGAACACTGAGGGTCCAATTGCATGTGGGGCTGCATAAAGGCTCCCCTGGGGAGTTCACTTGTACCCAAAGCCTTCCTCTGCGGGCACTTTCGAATGGGCGAAAGGGGCTTGGAAAGCGTTTTCTGGGGCCCGATTTTTCAGTCTTCTGCCATGCTGGCTAGTGTTATATTAAGGGTTGCTCGGAAACAGCGAACCCGGAGGGTCCAGTTGCATGTGGGGCTGCATAAAGGCTCCCCTGGGGAGTTCAGTTGTTCCCAAAGCCTTCCTTCGGGGGCACTTCTGGATGGGTGAATGCGGCTTGAAACGCTTTTTCTGTGGCCCGAGTTTTCAGTCTTCTGCCATGCTGGCTAGTGTTATATTAAGGGTTGCTCGGAAACAGCGAACCCGGAGGGTCCAGTTGCATGTGGGGCTGCATAAAGGCTCCCCTGGGGAGTTCAGTTGTACCCAAAGCCTTCCTTTGGGGGCACTTTTGGATGGGCGAATGGGGATTGTAATGCGTTTTCTGGGGCCCGATTTTTCAGTCTTCTGCCATGCGGGCCAGGGTTATATTTAGGGTTGCTGAGAAAGAGCGAATACAGAGGTTCCAGTTGCATGTGGGGCTGCATAAAGGCTCCCCTGGGGAGTTCACTTGTACCCAAAGCGTTCCTTTGGTTGCACTTCTGGATGGGTGAATGGGGTACAAACTCTTTTTCTGTGGCCCGAGTTTTCAGTCTTCTGCCATGCTGGCTAGGGATATATTTAGGCTTGCTCGTAAACAGCGAACACTGAGGGTCCAGTTGCATGTGGGGCTGCATAAAGGCTCCCCTGGGGAGTTCAGTTGTACCCAAAGCCTTCCTTTGGGAGCACTTCTGGATGGGTGAATGGGGTACAAACTCTTTTTCTGTGGCCCGAGTTTTCAGTCTTCTACCATGCTGGCTAGTGTTATATTAAGGGTTGCTCGGAAACAGCGAACCCGGAGGGTCCAGTTGCATGTGGGGCTGCATAAAGGCTCCCCTGGGGAGTTCAGTTGTACCCAAAGCCTTCCTTTCGGGGCACTTCTGGATGGGTGAATGCGGCTTGAAACGCTTTTTCTGTGGCCCGATTTTTCAGTCTTCTGCCATGCTGGCTAGTGTTATATTAAGGGTTGCTCGGAAACAGCGAACCCGGAGGGTCCAGTTGCATGTGGGGCTGCATAAAGGCTCCCCTGGGGAGTTCAGTTGTACCCAAAGCCTTCCTTTCGGGGCACTTCTGGATGGGTGAATGGGGCTTGAAACGCTTTTTCTGTGGCCCGAGTTTTCAGTCTTCTGCCATGCTGGCTAGTGTTATATTAAGGGTTGCTCAGAAACAGCGAACCCGGAGGGTCCATTTGCATGTGGGGCTGCGTAAAGGCTCCCCTGGGGAGTTCACTTGTACCCAAAGCCTTCCTCTGCGGGCACTTTTGAAAGGCCAAATGGGCTTCGAAATCGTTTTCTGGGGCCCGAGTTTTCAGTCGTCTCCCATGCCGGCTATGGCTATGTTTAGTGTTGCTCGGAAAGAGCGAACCCAGAGGGTCCAGTTGCATGTGGGGCTGCATAAAGGCTCCCCTGGGGAGTTCAGATGTACCCAAAGCCTTCCTTCGGGGGCACTTTTGGATGGGCGAATGGGGCTTGTAACGCGTTTTCTGGGGCCCGATTTTTCAGTCGTCTGCCATGCGGGCCAGGGTTATATTTAGGGTTGCTGTGAAAGAGCGTATAAGGAGGGTCCAGTTGCATGTGGGGCTGCATAAAGGCTCCCCTGGGGAGTTCAGTTGTACCCAAAGCCTTCCTTTGGGGGCACTTCTGGATGGGTGAATGGGGCTTGAAACGCTTTTCCTGTGGCCCGAGTTTTCAGTCTTCTGCCATGCTGGCTAGTGTTATATTAAGGGTTGCTCGGAAACAGCGAACCCGGAGGGTCCAGTTGCATGTGGGGCTGCATAAAGGCTCCCCTGGGGAGTTCAGTTGTACCCAAAGCCTTCCTTTGGGGGCACTTTTGGATGGGCGAATGGGGCTTGTAATGCGTTTTCTGGGGCCCGATTTTTCAGTCTTCTGCCATGCGGGCCAGGGTTATATTTAGGGTTGCTGAGAAAGAGCGAATACAGAGGTTCCAGTTGCATGTGGGGCTGCATAAAGGCTCCCCTGGGGAGTTCACTTGTACCCAAAGCCTTCCTCTGCGGGCACTTTCGAATGGGCGAAAGGGGCTTGGAAAGCGTTTTCTGGGGCCCGATTTTTCAGTCGTCTCCCATGCCGGCTAGGGATATGTTTAGTGTTGCTCAGAAAGAGCGAACCCGGAGGGTCCAGTTGCATGTGGGGCTGCATAAAGGCTCCCCTGGGGAGTTCAGTTGTACCCAAAGCCTTCCTTCGGGGGCACTTTTGGATGGGCGATTGGGGCTTGTAAGGCATTTTCTGGGGCCCGATTTTTCAGTCGTCTGCCATGCGGGCCAGGGTTATATTTAGGGTTGCTGAGAAAGCGCTGTTACGGTGTGTCCAGTTGCATGTGGGGCTGCATAAAGGCTCCCCTGGGGAGTTCAGTTGTACCCAAAGCCTTCCTTTGGGGGCACTTCTGGATGGGTGAATGGGGCGTGAAACGCTTTTTCTGTGGCCTGAGTTTTCAGTCTTCTGCCATGCTGGCTAGTGTTATATTAAGGGTTGCTCGTAAACAGCGAACACTGAGGGTCCAGTTGCATGTGGGGCTGCATAAAGGCTCCCCTGGGGAGTTCACTTGTACCCAAAGCCTTCCTCTGCGGGCACTTTCGAATGGGCGAAAGGGGCTCGGAAAGCGTTTTCTGGGGCCCGAGTTTTCAGTCGTCTCCCATGCCGGCTAGGGATATGTTTAGTGTTGCTCAGAAAGAGCGAACCCGGAGGGTCCAGTTGCATGTGGGGCTGCATAAAGGCTCCCCTGGGGAGTTCACTTGTACCCAAAGCTTTCCTTTGGGGGCACTTTTGGATGGTCCAAGGGGAATCGCAATGCGTTTTCTGAGGCCCGCATTTTCAGTCTTCTCCCATTGCGCCGAGGATTATATTTAGGCTTGCGGTGAAAGAGCGAATAAGGAGTGTCCAGTTGCATGTGGGGCTGCATAAAGGCTCCCCTGCGGAGTTCAGTAATACCCAAAGCCTTCCTTTGGGGGCACTTTTGGATGGGCGAATGGGGCTTGAAACGCTTTTTCTGTGGCCCGATTTTTCAGTCGTCTGCCATGCGGGCCAGGGTTATATTTAGGGTTGCTGAGAAAGAGCGAATACAGAGGTTCCAGTTGCATGTGGGGCTACATAAAGGCTCCCCTGGGGAGTTCAGTTGTACCCAAAGCCTTCCTTTGGGGGCACTTCTGGATGGGTGAATGGGGCTTGAAACGCTTTTTCTGTGGCCCGAGTTTTCAGTCGTATGCCATGCTGGCTAGTGTTATATTAAGGGTTGCTCGGAAAGAGCGAACACTGAGGGTCCAGTTGCATGTGGGGCTGCATAAAGGCTCCCCTGGGGAGTTCAGTTGTACCCAAAGCCTTCCTTTGGGAGCACTTCTGGATGGGTGAATGGGGTACAAACTCTTTTTCTGTGGCCCGAGTTTTCAGTCTTCTACCATGCTGGCTAGTGTTATATTAAGGGTTGCTCGGAAACAGCGAACCCGGAGGGTCCAGTTGCATGTGGGGCTGCATAAAGGCTCCCCTGGGGAGTTCAGTTGTACCCAAAGCCTTCCTTCGGGGGCACTTCTGGATGGGTGAATGCGGCTTGAAACGCTTTTTCTGTGGCCCGATTTTTCAGTCTTCTGCCATGCTGGCTAGTGTTATATTAAGGGTTGCTCGGAAACAGCGAACCCGGAGGGTCCAGTTGCATGTGGGGCTGCATAAAGGCTCCCCTGGGGAGTTCAGTTGTACCCAAAGCCTTCCTTTCGGGGCACTTCTGGATGGGTGAATGGGGCTTGAAACGCTTTTTCTGTGGCCCGAGTTTTCAGTCTTCTGCCATGCTGGCTAGTGTTATATTAAGGGTTGCTCAGAAACAGCGAACCCGGAGGGTCCATTTGCATGTGGGGCTGCGTAAAGGCTCCCCTGGGGAGTTCACTTGTACCCAAAGCCTTCCTCTGCGGGCACTTTTGAAAGGCCAAATGGGCTTCGAAATCGTTTTCTGGGGCCCGAGTTTTCAGTCGTCTCCCATGCCAGCTATGGCTATGTTTAGTGTTGCTCGGAAAGAGCGAACCCGGAGGGTCCAGTTGCATGTGGGGCTGCATAAAGGCTCCCCTGGGGAGTTCAGATGTACCCAAAGCCTTCCTTCGGGGGCACTTTTGGATGGGCGAATGGGGCTTGTAACGCGTTTTCTGGGGCCCGATTTTTCAGTCGTCTGCCATGCGGGCCAGGGTTATATTTAGGGTTGCTGTGAAAGAGCGTATAAGAAGGGTCCAGTTGCATGTGGGGCTGCATAAAGGCTCCCCTGGGGAGTTCAGTTGTACCCAAAGCCTTCCTTCGGGGGCACTTTTGGATGGGCGATTGGGGCTTGTAAGGCATTTTCTGGGGCCCGATTTTTCAGTCGTCTGCCATGCGGGCCAGGGTTATATTTAGGGTTGCTGAGAAAGAGCGAATACAGAGGTTCCAGTTGCATGTGGGGCTACATAAAGGCTCCCCTGGGGAGTTCAGTTGTACCCAAAGCCTTCCTTTGGGGGCACTTCTGGATGGGTGAATGGGGCTTGAAACGCTTTTTCTGTGGCCCGAGTTTTCAGTCGTATGCCATGCTGGCTAGTGTTATATTAAGGGTTGCTCGGAAAGAGCGAACACTGAGGGTCCAGTTGCATGTGGGGCTGCATAAAGGCTCCCCTGGGGAGTTCACTTGTACCCAAAGCCTTCCTTTGGGGGCACTTTTGGATGGTCCAAGGGGAATCGCAATGCGTTTTCTGAGGCCCACTTTTTCAGTCTTCTCCCATTGCGCCGAGGGCTATATTTAGGATTGCGGTGAAAGAGTGAACCCGGAGGGTCCAGTTGCATGTGGGGCTGCATAAAGGCTCCCCTGGGGAGTTCACTTGTACCCAAAGCCTTCCTCTGCGGGCACTTTTGAATGGGCGAAAGGGGCTTGGAAAGCGTTTTCTGGGGCCCGAGTTTTCAGTCGTCTCCCATGCCGGCTAGAGCTATGTTTAGTGTTGCTCAGAAAGAGCGAACCCGGAGGGTCCAGTTGCATGTGGGGCTGCATAAAGGCTCCCCTGGGGAGTTCAGTTGTACCCAAAGCCTTCCTTCGGGGGCACTTTTGGATGGGCGATTGGGGCTTGTAACGCGTTTTCTGGGGCCCGATTTTTCAGTCTTCTGCCATGCGGGCCAGGGTTATATTTAGGGTTGCTGTGAAAGCGCTGTTACGGAGTGTCCAGTTGCATGTGGGGCTGCATAAAGGCTCCCCTGGGGAGTTCAGTTGTACCCAAAGCCTTCCTTTGGGGGCACTTCTGGATGGGTGAATGGGGCGTGAAACGCTTTTTCTGTGGCCTGAGTTTTCAGTCTTCTGCCATGCTGGCTAGTGTTATATTAAGGGTTGCTCGTAAACAGCGAACCCGGAGGGTCCAGTTGCATGTGGGGCTGCATAAAGGCTCCCCTGGGGAGTTCACTTGTACCCAAAGCCTTCCTCTGGGGGCACTTTCGAATGGGCGAAAGGGGCTTGGAACGCGTTTTCTGGGGCCCGAGTTTTCAGTCATCTCCCATGCCGGCTAGGGATATGTTTAGTGTTGCTCAGAAAGAGCGAACCCGGAGGGTCCAGTTGCATGTGGGGCTGCATAAAGGCTCCCCTGGGGAGTTCACTTGTACCCAAAGCTTTCCTTTGGGGGCACTTTTGGATGGTCCAAGGGGAATCGCAATGCGTTTTCTGAGGCCCGCATTTTCAGTCTTCTCCCATTGCGCCGAGGATTATATTTAGGCTTGCGGTGAAAGAGCGAATGAGGAGTGTCCAGTTGCATGTGGGGCTGCATAAAGGCTCCCCTGGGGAGTTCACTTGTACCCAAAGCCTTCCTCTGCGGGCACTTTCGAATGGGCGAAAGGGGCTTGGAAAGCGTTTTCTGGGGCCCGAGTTTTCAGTCGTCTCCCATGCCGGCTAGGGATATGTTTAGTGTTGCTCAGAAAGAGCGAACCCGGAGGGTCCAGTTGCATGTGGGGCTGCATAAAGGCTCCCCTGGGGAGTTCAGTTGTACCCAAAGCCTTCCTTCGGGGGCACTTTTGGATGGGCGATTGGGGCTTGTAAGGCATTTTCTGGGGCCCGATTTTTCAGTCGTCTGCCATGCGGGCCAGGGTTATATTTAGGGTTGCTGAGAAAGCGCTGTTACGGAGTGTCCAGTTGCATGTGGGGCTGCATAAAGGCTCCCCTGGGGAGTTCAGTTGTACCCAAAGCCTTCCTTTGGGGGCACTTCTGGATGGGTGAATGGGGCGTGAAACGCTTTTTCTGTGGCCTGAGTTTTCAGTCTTCTGCCATGCTGGCTAGTGTTATATTAAGGGTTGCTCGTAAACAGCGAACACTGAGGGTCCGGTTGCATGTGGGGCTGCATAAAGGCTCCCCTGGGGAGTTCACTTGTACCCAAAGCCTTCCTCTGCGGGCACTTTCGAATGGGCGAAAGGGGCTCGGAAAGCGTTTTCTGGGGCCCGAGTTTTCAGTCGTCTCCCATGCCGGCTAGGGATATGTTTAGTGTTGCTCAGAAAGAGCGAACCCGGAGGGTCCAGTTGCATGTGGGGCTGCATAAAGGCTCCCCTGGGGAGTTCACTTGTACCCAAAGCTTTCCTTTGGGGGCACTTTTGGATGGTCCAAGGGGAATCGCAATGCGTTTTCTGAGGCCCGCATTTTCAGTCTTCTCCCATTGCGCCGAGGATTATATTTAGGCTTGCGGTGAAAGAGCGAATAAGGAGTGTCCAGTTGTATGTGGGGCTGCATAAAGGCTCCCCTGCGGAGTTCAGTAATACCCAAAGCCTTCCTTCGGGGGCACTTTTGGATGGGCGAATGGGGCGTGAAACGCTTTTTCTGTGGCCCGATTTTTCAGTCGTCTGCCATGCGGGCCAGGGTTATATTTAGGGTTGCTGAGAAAGAGCGAATACAGAGGTTCCAGTTGCATGTGGGGCTACATAAAGGCTCCCCTGGGGAGTTCAGTTGTACCCAAAGCCTTCCTTTGGGGGCACTTCTGGATGGGTGAATGGGGCTTGAAACGCTTTTTCTGTGGCCCGAGTTTTCAGTCGTATGCCATGCTGGCTAGTGTTATATTAAGGGTTGCTCGGAAAGAGCGAACACTGAGGGTCCAGTTGCATGTGGGGCTGCATAAAGGCTCCCCTGGGGAGTTCACTTGTACCCAAAGCCTTCCTTTGGGGGCACTTTTGGATGGTCCAAGGGGAATCGCAATGCGTTTTCTGAGGCCCACTTTTTCAGTCTTCTCCCATTGCGCCGAGGGCTATATTTAGGATTGCGGTGAAAGAGTGAACCCGGAGGGTCCAGTTGCATGTGGGGCTGCATAAAGGCTCCCCTGGGGAGTTCACTTGTACCCAAAGCCTTCCTCTGCGGGCACTTTCGAATGGGCGAAAGGGGCTTGGAAAGCGTTTTCTGGGGCCCGAGTTTTCAGTCGTCTCCCATGCCAGCTAGGGATATGTTTAGTGTTGCTCAGAAAGAGCGAACCCGGAGGGTCCAGTTGCATGTGGGGCTGCATAAAGGCTCCCCTGGGGAGTTCAGTTGTACCCAAAGCCTTCCTTCGGGGGCACTTTTGGATGGGCGATTGGGGCTTGTAAGGCGTTTTCTGGGGCCCGATTTTTCAGTCGTCTGCCATGCGGGCCAGGGTTATATTTAGGGTTGCTGAGAAAGCGCTGTTACGGAGTGTCCAGTTGCATGTGGGGCTGCATAAAGGCTCCCCTGGGGAGTTCAGTTGTACCCAAAGCCTTCCTTTGGGGGCACTTCTGGATGGGTGAATGGGGCGTGAAACGCTTTTTCTGTGGCCTGAGTTTTCAGTCTTCTGCCATGCTGGCTAGTGTTATATTAAGGGTTGCTCGTAAACAGCGAACACTGAGGGTCCAGTTGCATGTGGGGCTGCATAAAGGCTCCCCTGGGGAGTTCACTTGTACCCAAAGCCTTCCTCTGCGGGCACTTTCGAATGGGCGAAAGGGGCTTGGAACGCGTTTTCTGGGGCCCGAGTTTTCAGTCGTCTCCCATGCCGGCTAGGGATATGTTTAGTGTTGCTCAGAAAGAGCGAACCCGGAGGGTCCAGTTGCATGTGGGGCTGCATAAAGGCTCCCCTGGGGAGTTCACTTGTACACAAAGCTTTCCTTTGGGGGCACTTTTGGATGGTCCAAGGGGAATCGCAATGCGTTTTCTGAGGCCCGCATTTTCAGTCTTCTCCCATTGCGCCGAGGATTATATTTAGGCTTGCGGTGAAAGAGCGAATAAGGAGTGTCCAGTTGCATGTGGGGCTGCATAAAGGCTCCCCTGGGGAGTTCACTTGTACCCAAAGCCTTCCTCTGGGGGCACTTTTGAATGGGCGAAAGGGGCTCGGAAAGCGTTTTCTGGGGCCCGAGTTTTCAGTCGTCTCCCATGCCGGCTAGGGATATGTTTAGTGTTGCTCGGAAAGAGCGAACCCGCAGGGTCCAGTTGCATGTGGGGCTGCATAAAGGCTCCACTGGGGAGTTCAGATGTACCCAAAGCCTTCCTCTGGGGGCACTTCTGGATGGGCGAATGGGGCTTGTAAGGCGTTTTCTGGGGCCCGATTTTTCAGTCGTCTGCCATGTGGGCCAGGGATATATTTAGGCTTGCTGTGAAAGAGCGAATACGGAGGGTCCAGTTGCATGTGGGGCTGCATAAAGGCTCCCCTGGGGAGTTCAGTTGTACCCAAAGCCTTCCTTTGGGGGCACTTTTGGATGGGCGAATGGGGCTTGAAACGCTTTTTCTGTGGCCCGATTTTTCAGTCGTCTGCCATGCGGGCCAGGGTTATATTTAGGGTTGCTGTGAAAGAGCGAATACAGAGGTTCCAGTTGCATGTGGGGCTGCATAAAGGCTCCCCTGGGGAGTTCACTTGTACCCAAAGCCTTCCTCTGGGGGCACTTTTGAGTGGTCGAAAGGGGCTTGGAAAGCGTTTTCTGGGGCCCGAGTTTTCAGTCGTCTCCCATGCCGGCTAGAGCTATGTTTAGTGTTGCTCATAAAGAGCGAACCCGGAGGGTCCAGTTGCATGTGGGGCTGCATAAAGGCTCCCCTGGGGAGTTCAGTTGTACCCAAAGCCTTCCTTCGGGGGCACTTTTGGATGGGCGAATGGGCTTGTAACGCGTTTTCTGGGGCCCGATTTTTCAGTCGTCTGCCATGCGGGCCAGGGTTATATTTAGGGTTGCTGTGAAAGCGCTGTTACGGAGGGTCCAGTTGCATGTGGGGCTGCATAAAGGCTCCCCTGGGGAGTTCAGTTGTACCCAAAGCCTTCCTTTGGGGGCACTTCTGGATGGGTGAATGGGGCGTGAAACGCTTTTTCTGTGGCCTGAGTTTTCAGTCTTCTGCCATGCTGGCTAGTGTTATATTAAGGGTTGCTCGTAAACAGCGAACCCGGAGGGTCCAGTTGCATGTGGGGCTGCATAAAGGCTCCCCTGGGGAGTTCACTTGTACCCAAAGCCTTCCTCTGCGGGCACTTTCGAATGGGCGAAAGGGGCTTGGAAAGCGTTTTCTGGGGCCCGAGTTTTCAGTCGTCTCCCATGCCGGCTAGGGATATGTTTAGTGTTGCTCAGAAAGAGCGAACCCGGAGGGTCCAGTTGCATGTGGGGCTGCATAAAGGCTCCCCTGGGGAGTTCACTTGTACACAAAGCTTTCCTTTGGGGGCACTTTTGGATGGTCCAAGGGGAATCGCAATGCGTTTTCTGAGGCCCGCATTTTCAGTCTTCTCCCATTGCGCCGAAGATTATATTTAGGCTTGCGGTGAAAGAGCGAATAAGGAGTGTCCAGTTGCATGTGGGGCTGCATAAAGGCTCCCCTGGGGAGTTCAGTTATACCCAAAGCCTTCCTCTGGGGGCACTTTTGAATGGGCGAAAGGGGCTCGGAAAGCGTTTTCTGGGGCCCGAGTTTTCAGTCGTCTCCCATGCCGGCTAGGGATATGTTTAGCGTTGCTCGGAAAGAGCGAACCCGCAGGGTCCAGTTGCATGTGGGGCTGCATAAAGGCTCCACTGGGGAGTTCAGATGTACCCAAAGCCTTCCTCTGGGGGCACTTCTGGATGGGCGAATGGGGCTTGTAAGGCGTTTTCTGGGGCCCGATTTTTCAGTCGTCTGCCATGCGGGCCAGGGATATATTTAGGCTTGCTGTGAAAGAGCGAATACGGAGGGTCCAGTTGCATGTGGGGCTGCATAAAGGCTCCCCTGGGGAGTTCAGTTGTACCCAAAGCCTTCCTTTGGGGGCACTTTTGGATGGGCGAATGGGGCTTGAAACGCTTTTTCTGTGGCCCGATTTTTCAGTCGTCTGCCATGCGGGCCAGGGTTATATTTAGGGTTGCTGAGAAAGAGCGAATACAGAGGGTCCAGTTGCATGTGGGGCTGCATAAAGGCTCCCCTGGGGAGTTCAGTTGTACCCAAAGCCTTCCTTTGGGGGCACTTCTGGATGGGTGAATGGGGCTTGAAACGCATTTTCTGTGGCCCGAGTTTTTAGTCTTCTGCCATGCCTGCTAGAGTTATATTTAGGGTTGCTCAGAAAGAGCGAACCCGGAGGGTCCGGTTGCATGTGGGGCTGCATAAAGGCTCCCCTGGGGAGTTCAGTTGTACCCAAAGCCTTCCTTTGGGGGCACTTCTGGATGGGTGAATGGGGCTTGAAACGCATTTTCTGTGGCCCGAGTTTTTAGTCTTCTGCCATGCCTGCTAGAGTTATATTTAGGGTTGCTCAGAAAGAGCGAACCCGGAGGGTCCAGTTGCATGTGGGGCTGCATAAAGGCTCCCCTGGGGAGTTCACTTGTACCCAAAGCCTTCCTCTGGGGGCACTTTTGAGTGGTCGAAAGGGGCTTGGAAAGCGTTTTCTGGGTCCCGAGTTTTCAGTCGTCTGCCATGCGGGCCAGGGATATATTTAGGGTTGCTGTGAAAGAGCGAATACGGAGTGTCCAGTTGCATGTGGGGCTGCATAAAGGCTCCCCTGGGGAGTTCACTTGTACCCAAAGCCTTCCTTTGGTTGCACTTCTGGATGGGTGAATGGGGTACAAACTCTTTTTCTGTGGCCCGAGTTTTCAGTCTTCTCCAATGCCGGCTAGTGGTATATTTTGTGTTGCTCGGAAAGAGCGAACCCGGAGGGTCCAGTTGCATGTGGGGCTGCATAAAGGCTCCCCTGGGGAATTCAGTTGTACCCAAAGCCTTCCTTTGGGGGCACTTCTGGATGGGTGAATGGGGCTTGTAACGCGTTTTCCGGGGCCCGATTTTTCAGTCGTCTGCCATGCGGGCAAGGGTTATATTTAGGGTTGCTGAGAAAGAGAGAATACGGAGGGTCCAGTTGCATGTGGGGCTGCGTAAAGACTCCCCTTGAGAGTTTATTTGTAACCAAAGCCTTCCTCTGGGGGCACTTCTGGATGGGCGAATGGGGCTTGTAACGCGTATTCTGCGGCCTGATTTTTCTGTCGTCTTCCATGCGGGCCAGGGATATATTTAGGTTTCCTCGGAAAGAGCGAATAGGGAGGGTCCAGTTGCATGTGGGGCTGCATAAAGGCTCCCCTGGGGAGTTCACTTGTACCCAAAGCCTTCCTCTGGGGGCACTTTTGAATGGGCGAAAGGGGCTCGGAAAGCGTTTTCTGGGGCCCGAGTTTTCAGTCGTCTCCCATGCCGGCTAGGGATATGTTTAGTGTTGCTCGGAAAGAGCGAACCCGCAGGGTCCAGTTGCATGTGGGGCTGCATAAAGGCTCCACTGGGGAGTTCAAATGTACCCAAAGCCTTCCTCTGGGGGCACTTCTGGATGGGCGAATGGGGCTTGTAATGCGTTTTCTGGGGCCCGATTTTTCAGTCGTCTGCCATGCGGGCCAGGGTTATATTTAGGCTTGCTGTGACAGAGCGAATACGGAGGGTCCAGTTGCATGTGGGGCTGCATAAAGGCTCCCCTGGGGAGTTCAGTTGTACCCAAAGCCTTCCTTTGGGGGCACTTCTGGATGGGTGAATGGGGCTTGAAACGCTTTTTCTGTGGCCCGAGTTTTCAGTCGTATGCCATGCTGGCTAGTGTTATATTAAGGGTTGCTCGGAAAGAGCGAACACTGAGGGTCCAGTTGCATGTGGGGCTGCATAAAGGCTCCCCTGGGGAGTTCACTTGTACCCAAAGCCTTCCTATGGGGACACTTTTGGATGGTCCAAGGGGAATCGCAATGCGTTTTCTGAGGCCCACTTTTTCAGTCTTCTCCCATTGCGCCGAGGGCTATATTTAGGATTGCGGTGAAAGAGTGAACCCGGAGGGTCCAGTTGCATGTGGGGCTGCATAAAGGCTCCCCTGGGGAGTTCACTTGTACCCAAAGCCTTCCTCTGGGGGCACTTTTGAGTGGTCGAAAGGGGCTTGGAAAGCGTTTTCTGGGTCCCGAGTATTCAGTCGTCTGCCATGCGGGCCAGGGATATATTTAGGCTTGCTGTGAAAGAGCGAATACGGAGGGTCCAGTTGCATGTGGGGCTGCATAAAGGCTCCCCTGGGGAGTTCAGTTGTACCCAAAGCCTTCCTTTGGTTGCACTTCTGGATGGGTGAATGGGGCTTGTATGGCGTTTTCTGGGGCCCGATTTTTCAGTCGTCTGCCATGCGGGCCAGGGATATATTTAGGCTTGCTGTGAAAGAGCGAATACGGAGGGTCCAGTTGCATGTGGGGCTGCATAAAGGCTCCCCTGGGGAGTTCAGTTGTACCCAAAGCCTTCCTTTGGGGGCACTTTTGGATGGGCGAATGGGGCTTGAAACGCTTTTTCTGTGGCCCGATTTTTCAGTCGTCTGCCATGCGGGCCAGGGTTATATTTAGGGTTGCTGTGAAAGAGTGAATACGGAGGGTCCAGTTGCATGTGGGGCTGCATAAAGGCTCCCCTGGGGAGTTCAGTTGTACCCAAAGCCTTCCTTTGGGGGCACTTCTGGATGGGTGAATGGGGCTTGAAACCCATTTTCTGTGGCCCGAGTTTTCAGTCTTCTGCCATGTCTGCTAGAGTTATATTTAGGGTTGCTCAGAAAGAGCGAACCCGGAGGGTCCAGTTGCATGTGGGGCTGCATAAAGGCTCCCCTGGGGAGTTCACTTGTACCCAAAGCCTTCCTTTGGGGACACTTTTGGATGGTCTAAGGGGAATCGCAATGCGTTTTCTGAGGCCCACTTTTTCAGTCTTCTCCCATTGCGCCGAGGGCTATATTTAGGCTTGCGGTGAAAGAGTGAACCCGGAGGGTCCAGTTGCATGTGGGGCTGCATAAAGGCTCCCCTGGGGAGTTCACTTGTACCCAAAGCCTTCCTCTGGGGGCACTTTTGAGTGGTCGAAAGGGGCTTGGAAAGCGTTTTCTGGGGCCCGAGTTTTCAGTCGTCTGCCATGCGGGCCAGGGTTATATTTAGGGTTGCTGAGAAAGAGCGAATACGGAGGGTCCAGTTGCATGTGGGGCTGCATAAAGGCTCCCCTGGGGAGTTCACTTGTACCCAAAGCCTTCCTTTGGTTGCACTTCTGGATGGGTGAATGGGGTACAAACTCTTTTTCTGTGGCCCGAGTTTTCAGTCTTCTCCAATGCCGGCTAGTGGTATATTTTGTGTTGCTCGGAAAGAGCGAACCCGGAGGGTCCAGTTGCATGTGGGGCTGCATAAAGGCTCCCCTGGGGAGTTCAGTTGTACCCAAAGACTTCCTTTGGGGGCACTTCTGGATGGGTGAATGGGGCTTGTAACGCGTTTTCCGGGGCCCGATTTTTCAGTCGTCTGCCATGCGGGCAAGGGTTATATTTAGGGTTGCTGAGAAAGAGAGAATACGGAGGGTCCAGTTGCATGTGGGGCTGCGTAAAGACTCCCCTGGAGAGTTTACTTGTACCCAAAGCCTTCCTCTGGGGGCACTTCTGGATGGGTGAATGGGGCTTGTAACGCGTATTCTGCGGCCCGATTTTTCTGTCGTCTTCCATGCGGGCCAGGGATATATTTAGGTTTCCTCGGAAAGAGCGAATAGGGAGGGTCCAGTTGCATGTGGGGCTGCATAAAGGATCCCCTGGGGAGTTCAGTTATACCCAAAGCCTTCATCTGGGGGCACTTTTGAATGGGCGAAAGGGGATCAGAAAGCGTTTTCTGGGGCCCGAGTTTTCAGTCGTCTCCCATGCCGGCTAGGGCTACGTATTGTGTTGCTCGGAAAGAGCGAACGCGGAGGGTCCAGTTGCATGTGGGGCTGCATAAAGGCTCCCCTGGGGAGTTCAGTTGTACCCAAAGCCTTCATCTGGGGGCACTTCTGGATGGGCGAATGGGGCTTGTAAGGTGTTTTCTGGGGCCCGATTTTTCAGTCGTCTGCCATGCGGGCCAGGGATATATTTAGGGTTGCTGTAAAGAGCAAACCCGGAGGGTCCAGTTGCATGTGGGGCTGCGTAAAGGCTCCCCTGGGGCGTTCAGTTGTACCCAAAGCCTTCCTTTGGGGGCACTTCTGGATGGGTGAATGGGGTACAAAATCTTTTTCTGTGGCCCGAGTTTTCAGTCTTCTGCCATGCTGGCTAGGGATATATTTAGGCTTTCTCGTAAAAAGCGAACACGGAGGGTCCAGTTGCATGTGGGGCTGCATAAAGGCTCCCCTGGGGAGTTCACTTGTACCCTAAGCCTTCCTCTGCGGGCACTTTTGAAAGTCCAAATGGGCTCGGAAACCGTTTTCTGTGGCCCGAGTTTTCAGTCGTCTCCCATGCCGGCTAGGGCTATGTTTAGTGTTGCTCGGAAAGAGCGAACCCGGAGGGTCCAGTTGCATGTGGGGCTGCATAAAGGCTCCCCTGGGGAGTTCAGTTGTACCCAAAGCCTTCCTTCGGGGGCACTTTTGGATGGGCAAATGGGGCTTGTAACGCGTTTTCTGGGGCCCGATTTTTCAGTCGTCTGCCATGCGGGCCAGGGTTATATTTAGGGTTGCTGTGAAAGAGCGTATACGGAGGGTCCAGTTGCATGTGGGGCTGCATAAAGGCTCCCCTGGGGAGTTCAGTTGTACCCAAAGCCCTCCTTTGGTTGCACTTCTGGATGGGTGAATGGGGCTTGAAACGCTTTTTCTGTGGCCTGAGGTTTCAGTCTTCTGCCTTGCTGGCTAGTGTTATATTAAGGGTTGCTCGTAAACAGCGAACAAGGGGGGTCCAGTTGCATGTGGGGCTGCGTAAAGGCTCCCCTGGGGAGTTCAGTTGTACCCAAAGCCTTCCTTTGGGGGCACTTCTGGATGCGTGAATGGGGTACAAACTCGTTTTCTGTGGCCCGAGTTTTCAGTCTTCTGCCATGCTGGCAAGAGTTATATTTAGGGTTGCTCGGAAAGAGCGAACCCGGAGGATCCAGTTGCATGTGGAGCTGCATAAAGGCTCCCCTGGGGAGTTCAGTTGTACCCAAAGCCTTCCTTCAGGGGCAATTCTGGATGGGCGAATGGGGTACAAACTCTTTTTCTGTGGCCCGAGTTTTCAGTCTTCTGCCATGCTGGCTAGGGATATATTTAGGCTTGCTCGTAAACAGCGAACACGGAGGGTCCAGTTGCATGTGGGGCTGCATAAAGGCTCCCCTGGGGAGTTCAGCTGTACCCAAAGCCTTCCTTTGGGGGCACTTCTGGATGGGTGAATGGGGCTTGAAATGCTTTTTCAGTGGCCCGAGTTTTCAGTCGTCTGCCCTGCGTTCCAGGGTTATATTTAGGGTTGCTGTGAAAGAGCGAATACAGAGGGTCCAGTTGCATGTGGGGCTGCATAAAGGCTCCCCTGAGGAGTTCAGTTGTACACAAAGCCTTCCTTTGGGGGCACTTCTGGATGGGCAAAAGGGGCTCGGAAAGCGTTTTCCGTGGCCCGAGTTTTCAGTCTTCTGCCATGCTGGCTAGGGATATATTTAGGCTTGCTCGGAAAGAGAGAACCCGGAGCGTCCAGTTGCATGTGGGGCTGCATAAAGGCTCCCCTGGGGAGTTCACTTGTACACAAAGCCTTCCTTTGGGGGCACTTCTGGATGGGCGAAAGGGGCTCGGAATGCGTTTTCTGGGGCCCGAGTTTTCAGGCGTCTCCCATGCCGGCTAGGGCTATGTTTAGTGTTGCTCGGAAAGAGAGAACCCGGAGGGTCCAGTTGCATGTGGGGCTGCATAAAGGCTCCCCTGGGGAGTTCACTTGTACCCAAAGCTTTCCTTTGGGGGCACTTTTGGATGGTCCAAGGGGAATCGCAATGCGTTTTCTGAGGCCCGCATTTTCAGTCTTCTCCCATTGCGCCGAGGATTATATTTAGGCTTGCGGTGAAAGAGCGAATAAGGAGTGTCCAGTTGCATGTGGGGCTGCATAAAGGCTCCCCTGGGGAGTTCAGTTATACCCAAAGCCTTCCTCTGGGGGCACTTTTGAATGGGCGAAAGGGGCTCGGAAAGCGTTTTCTGGGGCCCGAGTTTTCAGTCGAATCCCATGCCGGCTAGGGCTATGTTTAGTTTTGCTCGGAAAGAGCGAACCTGGAGGGTCCAGTTGAAAGTGGGGCTGCATAAAGGCTCCCCTGGGGAGTTCAGATGTACCCAAAGCCTTCCTCTGGGGGCACTTCTGGATGGGCGAATGGGGCTTGTAAGGCGTTTTCTGGGGCCCGATGTTTCAGTCGTCTGCTATGCGGGCCAGGGATATATTTAGGGTTGCTGTGAAAGAGCGTATACGGAGGGTCCAGTTGCATGTGGGGCTGCATAAAGGCTCCCCTGGGGAGTTCACTTGTACCCAAAGCCTTCCTTTGGTTGCACTTCTGGATGGGTGAATGGGGCTTGAAACGCTTTTTCTGTGGCTCGAGTTTTCAGTCTTCTGCCATGCTGGCTAGGGTTATATTAAGAGTTGCTCGGAAACAGCGAACCCGGAGGGTCCAGTTGCATGTGGGGCTGCATAAAGGCTCCCCTGGGGAGTTCACTTGTACCCAAAGCCTTCCTCTGGGGCACTTCTGGATGGGCAAAAGGACCTCGGAAAGCGTTTTCTTGGGCCCGAGTTTTCAGTCGTCTCCCATGCCGGATAGGGCTATGTTTAGTGTTCCTCGGAAAGAGTGAACCCGGAGGGTCCAGTTGCATGTGGGGCTGCATAAAGGCTCCCCTGGGGAGTTCAGATGTACCCAAAGACTTCCTCTGGGGGCACTTTTGGATGGGCGAATGGGGCTCGGAATAAGTTTTCTGGGGCCGGAATTTTCAGTCGTCTCCCATGCCGGCTAGGGCTATGTTTAGTGTTGCTCGGAAAGAGCGAACGCGGAGGGTCCAGTTGCATGTGGGGCTGCATAAAGGCTCCCCTGGGGAGTTCAGCTGTACCCAAAGCCCTCCTCTGGGGGTACTTTTGGATGGGCGAAAGGGGCTCGGAATGCGTTTTCTGAGGCACGAGTTTTCAGTTCTCTCCAATGCCAGCTAGTGCTATATTTTGTGTTTCTCGGAATGAGCGAATACGGAGGGTCCAGTTGCATGTGGGGCTGCGTAAAGGCTGCCCTGGAGAGTTTATTGTACCCAAAGCCTTCCTCTGGGGGCACTTCTAGATGGGCGAATGGGGCTTGTAACGCGTATTCTGGGGCCCGATTTTTCAGTCGTCTTCCATGCGGGCCAGGGATATATTTAGGTTTCCTCGGAAAGAGCGAATAGGGAGGGTCCAGTTGCATGTGGGGCTGCATAAAGGCTCCCCTGGGGAGTTCACTTGTATTCAAAGCCTTCCTTTGGGGGCACTTTTGGATGGGCGAATGGGGCTTGTAATGCGTTTTCTGGGGCCCGATTTTTCAGTCGTCTGCCATGCGGGCCAGGGTTATATTTAGGGTTGCTGTGAAAGAGCGTATACGGAGGGTCCAGTTGCATGTGGGGCTGCATAAAGGCTCCCCTGGGGAGTTCAGTTGTACCCAAAGCCTTCCTTCGGGGGCACTTTTGGATGGGCGAATGGGGCTTGTAATGCGTTTTCTGGGGCCCGATTTTTCAGTCGTCTGCCATGCGGGCCAGGGATATATTTAGGCTTGCTGTGAAAGAGCGAATACGGAGGGTCCAGTTGCATGTGGGGCTGCATAAAGGCTCCCCTGGGGAGTTCAGTTGTACCCAAAGCCTTCCTTTGGGGGCACTTTTGGATGGGCGAATGGGGCTTGAAACGCTTTTTCTGTGGCCCGATTTTTCAGTCGTCTGCCATGCGGGCCAGGGTTATATTTAGGGTTGCTGTGAAAGAGCGAATACAGAGGTTCCAGTTGCATGTGGGGCTGCATAAAGGCTCCCCTGGGGAGTTCAGTTGTACCCAAAGCCTTCCTTTGGGGGCACTTCTGGATGGGTGAATGGGGCTTGAAACGCTTTTTCTGTGGCCCGAGTTTTCAGTCGTATGCCATGCTGGCTAGTGTTATATTAAGGGTTGCTCGGAAAGAGCGAACACTGAGGGTCCAGTTGCATGTGGGGCTGCATAAAGGCTCCCCTGGGGAGTTCACTTGTACCCAAAGCCTTCCTTTGGGGACACTTTTGGATGGTCCAAGGGGAATCGCAATGCGTTTTCTGAGGCCCACTTTTTCAGTCTTCTCCCATTGCGCCGAGGGCTATATTTAGGCTTGCGGTGAAAGAGTGAACCCGGAGGGTCCAGTTGCATGTGGGGCTGCATAAAGGCTCCCCTGGGGAGTTCACTTGTACCCAAAGCCTTCCTCTGCGGGCACATTCGAATGGGCGAAAGGGGCTTGGAAAGCGTTTTCTGGGGCCCGAGTTTTCAGTCGTCTCCCATGCCGGCTAGAGCTATGTTTAGTGTTGCTCATAAAGAGCGAACCCGGAGGGTCCAGTTGCATGTGGGGCTGCATAAAGGCTCCCCTGGGGAGTTCAGTTGTACCCAAAGCCTTCCTTCGGGGGCACTTTTGGATGGGCGAATGGGCTTGTAACGCGTTTTCTGGGGCCCGATTTTTCAGTCGTCTGCCATGCGGGCCAGGGTTATATTTAGGGTTGCTGTGAAAGCGCTGTTACGGAGGGTCCAGTTGCATGTGGGGCTGCATAAAGGCTCCCCTGGGGAGTTCAGTTGTACCCAAAGCCTTCCTTTGGGGGCACTTCTGGATGGGTGAATGGGGCGTGAAACGCTTTTTCTGTGGCCTGAGTTTTCAGTCTTCTGCCATGCTGGCTAGTGTTATATTAAGGGTTGCTCGTAAACAGCGAACCCGGAGGGTCCAGTTGCATGTGGGGCTGCATAAAGGCTCCCCTGGGGAGTTCACTTGTACCCAAAGCCTTCCTCTGCGGGCACTTTCGAATGGGCGAAAGGGGCTTGGAAAGCGTTTTCTGGGGCCCGAGTTTTCAGTCGTCTCCCATGCCGGCTAGGGATATGTTTAGTGTTGCTCAGAAAGAGCGAACCCGGAGGGTCCAGTTGCATGTGGGGCTGCATAAAGGCTCCCCTGGGGAGTTCACTTGTACACAAAGCTTTCCTTTGGGGGCACTTTTGGATGGTCCAAGGGGAATCGCAATGCGTTTTCTGAGGCCCGCATTTTCAGTCTTCTCCCATTGCGCCGAAGATTATATTTAGGCTTGCGGTGAAAGAGCGAATAAGGAGTGTCCAGTTGCATGTGGGGCTGCATAAAGGCTCCCCTGGGGAGTTCAGTTATACCCAAAGCCTTCCTCTGGGGGCACTTTTGAATGGGCGAAAGGGGCTCGGAAAGCGTTTTCTGGGGCCCGAGTTTTCAGTCGTCTCCCATGCCGGCTAGGGATATGTTTAGTGTTGCTCGGAAAGAGCGAACCCGCAGGGTCCAGTTGCATGTGGGGCTGCATAAAGGCTCCACTGGGGAGTTCAGATGTACCCAAAGCCTTCCTCTGGGGGCACTTCTGGATGGGCGAATGGGGCTTGTAAGGCGTTTTCTTGGGCCCGATTTTTCAGTCGTCTGCCATGCGGGCCAGGGATATATTTAGGCTTGCTGTGAAAGAGCGAATACGGAGGGTCCAGTTGCATGTGGGGCTGCATAAAGGCTCCCCTGGGGAGTTCAGTTGTACCCAAAGCCTTCCTTTGGGGGCACTTTTGGATGGGCGAATGGGGCTTGAAACGCTTTTTCTGTGGCCCGATTTTTCAGTCGTCTGCCATGCGGGCCAGGGTTATATTTAGGGTTGCTGAGAAAGAGCGAATACAGAGGGTCCAGTTGCATGTGGGGCTGCATAAAGGCTCCCCTGGGGAGTTCAGTTGTACCCAAAGCCTTCCTTTGGGGGCACTTCTGGATGGGTGAATGGGGCTTGAAACGCATTTTCTGTGGCCCGAGTTTTTAGTCTTCTGCCATGCCTGCTAGAGTTATATTTAGGGTTGCTCAGAAAGAGCGAACCCGGAGGGTCCGGTTGCATGTGGGGCTGCATAAAGGCTCCCCTGGGGAGTTCAGTTGTACCCAAAGCCTTCCTTTGGGGACACTTTTGGATGGTCCAAGGGGAATCGCAATGCGTTTTCTGAGGCCTACATTTTCAGTCTTCTCCCATTGCGCCGAGGGCTATATTTAGGCTTGCGGTGAAAGAGTGAACCCGGAGGGTCCAGTTGCATGTGGGGCTGCATAAAGGCTCCCCTGGGGAGTTCACTTGTACCCAAAGCCTTCCTCTGGGGGCACTTTTGAGTGGTCGAAAGGGGCTTGGAAAGCGTTTTCTGGGTCCCGAGTTTTCAGTCGTCTGCCATGCGGGCCAGGGTTATATTTAGGGTTGCTGTGAAAGAGCGAATACGGAGTGTCCAGTTGCATGTGGGGCTGCGTAAAGGCTCCCCTGGGGAGTTCACTTGTACCCAAAGCCTTCCTTTGGTTGCACTTCTGGATGGGTGAATGGGGTACAAACTCTTTTTCTGTGGCCCGAGTTTTCAGTCTTCTCCAATGCCGGCTAGTGGTATATTTTGTGTTGCTCGGAAAGAGCGAACCCGGAGGGTCCAGTTGCATGTGGGGCTGCATAAAGGCTCCCCTGGGGAGTTCAGTTGTACCCAAAGCCTTCCTTTGGTTGCACTTCTGGATGGGTGAATGGGGCTTGAAACGCTTTTTCTGTGGCTCGAGTTTTCAGTCTTCTGCCATGCTGGCTAGGGTTATATTAAGAGTTGCTCGGAAACAGCGAACCCAGAGGGTCCAGTTGCATGTGGGGCTGCATAAAGGCTCCCCTGGGGAGTTCACTTGTACCCAAAGCCTTCCTCTGGGGCACTTCTGGATGGGCAAAAGGACCTCGGAAAGCGTTTTCTTGGGCCCGAGTTTTCAGTCGTCTCCCATGCCGGATAGGGCTATGTTTAGTGTTCCTCGGAAAGAGTGAACCCGGAGGGTCCAGTTGCATGTGGGGCTGCATAAAGGCTCCCCTGGGGAGTTCAGATGTACCCAAAGACTTCCTCTGGGGGCACTTTTGGATGGGCGAATGGGGCTCGGAATAAGTTTTCTGGGGCCGGAATTTTCAGTCGTCTCCCATGCCGGCTAGGGCTATGTTTAGTGTTGCTCGGAAAGAGCGAACGCGGAGGGTCCAGTTGCATGTGGGGCTGCATAAAGGCTCCCCTGGGGAGTTCAGCTGTACCCAAAGCCCTCCTCTGGGGGTACTTTTGGATGGGCGAAAGGGGCTCGGAATGCGTTTTCTGAGGCACGAGTTTTCAGTTCTCTCCAATGCCGGCTAGTTCTATATTTTGTGTTTCTCGGAATGAGCGAATACGGAGGGTCCAGTTGCATGTGGGGCTGCGTAAAGGCTGCCCTGGAGAGTTTATTGTACCCAAAGCCTTCCTCTGGGGGCACTTCTAGATGGGCGAATGGGGCTTGTAACGCGTATTCTGGGGCCCGATTTTTCAGTCGTCTTCCATGCGGGCCAGGGATATATTTAGGTTTCCTCGGAAAGAGCGAATACGGAGGGTCCAGTTGCATGTGGGGCTGCATAAAGGCTCCCCTGGGGAGTTCACTTGTATTCAAAGCCTTCCTTTGGGGGCACTTTTGGATGGGCGAATGGGGCTTGTAATGCGTTTTCTGGGGCCCGATTTTTCAGTCGTCTGCCATGCGGGCCAGGGTTATATTTAGGGTTGCTGTGAAAGAGCGTATACGGAGGGTCCAGTTGCATGTGGGGCTGCATAAAGGCTCCCCTGGGGAGTTCAGTTGTACCCAAAGCCTTCCTTCGGGGGCACTTTTGGATGGGCGAATGGGGCTTGTAATGCGTTTTCTGGGGCCCGATTTTTCAGTCGTCTGCCATGCGGGCCAGGGATATATTTAGGCTTGCTGTGAAAGAGCGAATACGGAGGGTCCAGTTGCATGTGGGGCTGCATAAAGGCTCCCCTGGGGAGTTCAGTTGTACCCAAAGCCTTCCTTTGGGGGCACTTTTGGATGGGCGAATGGGGCTTGAAACGCTTTTTCTGTGGCCCGATTTTTCAGTCGTCTGCCATGCGGGCCAGGGTTATATTTAGGGTTGCTGTGAAAGAGCGAATACAGAGGTTCCAGTTGCATGTGGGGCTGCATAAAGGCTCCCCTGGGGAGTTCAGTTGTACCCAAAGCCTTCCTTTGGGGGCACTTCTGGATGGGTGAATGGGGCTTGAAACGCTTTTTCTGTGGCCCGAGTTTTCAGTCGTATGCCATGCTGGCTAGTGTTATATTAAGGGTTGCTCGGAAAGAGCGAACACTGAGGGTCCAGTTGCATGTGGGGCTGCATAAAGGCTCCCCTGGGGAGTTCACTTGTACCCAAAGCCTTCCTTTGGGGACACTTTTGGATGGTCCAAGGGGAATCGCAATGCGTTTTCTGAGGCCCACTTTTTCAGTCTTCTCCCATTGCGCCGAGGGCTATATTTAGGCTTGCGGTGAAAGAGTGAACCCGGAGGGTCCAGTTGCATGTGGGGCTGCATAAAGGCTCCCCTGGGGAGTTCACTTGTACCCAAAGCCTTCCTCTGCGGGCACATTCGAATGGGCGAAAGGGGCTTGGAAAGCGTTTTCTGGGGCCCGAGTTTTCAGTCGTCTCCCATGCCGGCTAGAGCTATGTTTAGTGTTGCTCATAAAGAGCGAACCCGGAGGGTCCAGTTGCATGTGGGGCTGCATAAAGGCTCCCCTGGGGAGTTCAGTTGTACCCAAAGCCTTCCTTTGGGGACACTTTTGGATGGTCCAAGGGGAATCGCAATGCGTTTTCTGAGGCCTACATTTTCAGTCTTCTCCCATTGCGCCGAGGGCTATATTTAGGCTTGCGGTGAAAGAGTGAACCCGGAGGGTCCAGTTGCATGTGGGGCTGCATAAAGGCTCCCCTGGGGAGTTCACTTGTACCCAAAGCCTTCCTCTGGGGGCACTTTTGAGTGGTCGAAAGGGGCTTGGAAAGCGTTTTCTGGGTCCCGAGTTTTCAGTCGTCTGCCATGCGGGCCAGGGTTATATTTAGGGTTGCTGTGAAAGAGCGAATACGGAGTGTCCAGTTGCATGTGGGGCTGCGTAAAGGCTCCCCTGGGGAGTTCACTTGTACCCAAAGCCTTCCTTTGGTTGCACTTCTGGATGGGTGAATGGGGTACAAACTCTTTTTCTGTGGCCCGAGTTTTCAGTCTTCTCCAATGCCGGCTAGTGGTATATTTTGTGTTGCTCGGAAAGAGCGAACCCGGAGGGTCCAGTTGCATGTGGGGCTGCATAAAGGCTCCCCTGGGGAATTCAGTTGTACCCAAAGCCTTCCTTTGGGGGCACTTCTGGATGGGTGAATGGGGCTTGTAACGCGTTTTCCGGGGCCCGATTTTTCAGTCGTCTGCCATGCGGGCAAGGGTTATATTTAGGGTTGCTGAGAAAGAGAGAATACGGAGGGTCCAGTTGCATGTGGGGCTGCGTAAAGACTCCCCTTGAGAGTTTATTTGTAACCAAAGCCTTCCTCTGGGGGCACTTCTGGATGGGCGAATGGGGCTTGTAACGCGTATTTTGCGGCCTGATTTTTCTGTCGTCTTCCATGCGGGCCAGGGATATATTTAGGTTTCCTCGGAAAGAGCGAATAGGGAGGGTCCAGTTGCATGTGGGGCTGCATAAAGGCTCCCCTGGGGAGTTCACTTGTACCCAAAGCCTTCCTCTGGGGGCACTTTTGAATGGGCGAAAGGGGCTCGGAAAGCGTTTTCTGGGGCCCGAGTTTTCAGTCGTCTCCCATGCCGGCTAGGGATATGTTTAGTGTTGCTCGGAAAGAGCGAACCCGCAGGGTCCAGTTGCATGTGGGGCTGCATAAAGGCTCCACTGGGGAGTTCAAATGTACCCAAAGCCTTCCTCTGGGGGCACTTCTGGATGGGCGAATGGGGCTTGTAATGCGTTTTCTGGGGCCCGATTTTTCAGTCGTCTGCCATGCGGGCCAGGGTTATATTTAGGCTTGCTGTGACAGAGCGAATACGGAGGGTCCAGTTGCATGTGGGGCTGCATAAAGGCTCCCCTGGGGAGTTCAGTTGTACCCAAAGCCTTCCTTTGGGGGCACTTCTGGATGGGTGAATGGGGCTTGAAACGCTTTTTCTGTGGCCCGAGTTTTCAGTCGTATGCCATGCTGGCTAGTGTTATATTAAGGGTTGCTCGGAAAGAGCGAACACTGAGGGTCCAGTTGCATGTGGGGCTGCATAAAGGCTCCCCTGGGGAGTTCACTTGTACCCAAAGCCTTCCTATGGGGACACTTTTGGATGGTCCAAGGGGAATCGCAATGCGTTTTCTGAGGCCCACTTTTTCAGTCTTCTCCCATTGCGCCGAGGGCTATATTTAGGATTGCGGTGAAAGAGTGAACCCGGAGGGTCCAGTTGCATGTGGGGCTGCATAAAGGCTCCCCTGGGGAGTTCACTTGTACCCAAAGCCTTCCTCTGGGGGCACTTTTGAGTGGTCGAAAGGGGCTTGGAAAGCGTTTTCTGGGTCCCGAGTATTCAGTCGTCTGCCATGCGGGCCAGGGATATATTTAGGCTTGCTGTGAAAGAGCGAATACGGAGGGTCCAGTTGCATGTGGGGCTGCATAAAGGCTCCCCTGGGGAGTTCAGTTGTACCCAAAGCCTTCCTTTGGTTGCACTTCTGGATGGGTGAATGGGGCTTGTATGGCGTTTTCTGGGGCCCGATTTTTCAGTCGTCTGCCATGCGGGCCAGGGATATATTTAGGCTTGCTGTGAAAGAGCGAATACGGAGGGTCCAGTTGCATGTGGGGCTGCATAAAGGCTCCCCTGGGGAGTTCAGTTGTACCCAAAGCCTTCCTTTGGGGGCACTTTTGGATGGGCGAATGGGGCTTGAAACGCTTTTTCTGTGGCCCGATTTTTCAGTCGTCTGCCATGCGGGCCAGGGTTATATTTAGGGTTGCTGTGAAAGAGTGAATACGGAGGGTCCAGTTGCATGTGGGGCTGCATAAAGGCTCCCCTGGGGAGTTCAGTTGTACCCAAAGCCTTCCTTTGGGGGCACTTCTGGATGGGTGAATGGGGCTTGAAACCCATTTTCTGTGGCCCGAGTTTTCAGTCTTCTGCCATGCCTGCTAGAGTTATATTTAGGGTTGCTCAGAAAGAGCGAACCCGGAGGGTCCAGTTGCATGTGGGGCTGCATAAAGGCTCCCCTGGGGAGTTCACTTGTACCCAAAGCCTTCCTTTGGGGACACTTTTGGATGGTCTAAGGGGAATCGCAATGCGTTTTCTGAGGCCCACTTTTTCAGTCTTCTCCCATTGCGCCGAGGGCTATATTTAGGCTTGCGGTGAAAGAGTGAACCCGGAGGGTCCAGTTGCATGTGGGGCTGCATAAAGGCTCCCCTGGGGAGTTCACTTGTACCCAAAGCCTTCCTCTGGGGGCACTTTTGAGTGGTCGAAAGGGGCTTGGAAAGCGTTTTCTGGGGCCCGAGTTTTCAGTCGTCTGCCATGCGGGCCAGGGTTATATTTAGGGTTGCTGAGAAAGAGCGAATACGGAGGGTCCAGTTGCATGTGGGGCTGCATAAAGGCTCCCCTGGGGAGTTCACTTGTACCCAAAGCCTTCCTTTGGTTGCACTTCTGGATGGGTGAATGGGGTACAAACTCTTTTTCTGTGGCCCGAGTTTTCAGTCTTCTCCAATGCCGGCTAGTGGTATATTTTGTGTTGCTCGGAAAGAGCGAACCCGGAGGGTCCAGTTGCATGTGGGGCTGCATAAAGGCTCCCCTGGGGAGTTCAGTTGTACCCAAAGACTTCCTTTGGGGGCACTTCTGGATGGGTGAATGGGGCTTGTAACGCGTTTTCCGGGGCCCGATTTTTCAGTCGTCTGCCATGCGGGCAAGGGTTATATATAGGGTTGCTGAGAAAGAGAGAATACGGAGGGTCCAGTTGCATGTGGGGCTGCGTAAAGACTCCCCTGGAGAGTTTACTTGTACCCAAAGCCTTCCTCTGGGGGCACTTCTGGATGGGTGAATGGGGCTTGTAACGCGTATTCTGCGGCCCGATTTTTCTGTCGTCTTCCATGCGGGCCAGGGATATATTTAGGTTTCCTCGGAAAGAGCGAATAGGGAGGGTCCAGTTGCATGTGGGGCTGCATAAAGGATCCCCTGGGGAGTTCAGTTATACCCAAAGCCTTCATCTGGGGGCACTTTTGAATGGGCGAAAGGGGATCAGAAAGCGTTTTCTGGGGCCCGAGTTTTCAGTCGTCTCCCATGCCGGCTAGGGCTACGTATTGTGTTGCTCGGAAAGAGCGAACGCGGAGGGTCCAGTTGCATGTGGGGCTGCATAAAGGCTCCCCTGGGGAGTTCAGTTGTACCCAAAGCCTTCATCTGGGGGCACTTCTGGATGGGCGAATGGGGCTTGTAAGGTGTTTTCTGGGGCCCGATTTTTCAGTCGTCTGCCATGCGGGCCAGGGATATATTTAGGGTTGCTGTAAAGAGCAAACCCGGAGGGTCCAGTTGCATGTGGGGCTGCGTAAAGGCTCCCCTGGGGCGTTCAGTTGTACCCAAAGCCTTCCTTTGGGGGCACTTCTGGATGGGTGAATGGGGTACAAAATCTTTTTCTGTGGCCCGAGTTTTCAGTCTTCTGCCATGCTGGCTAGGGATATATTTAGGCTTTCTCGTAAAAAGCGAACACGGAGGGTCCAGTTGCATGTGGGGCTGCATAAAGGCTCCCCTGGGGAGTTCACTTGTACCCTAAGCCTTCCTCTGCGGGCACTTTTGAAAGTCCAAATGGGCTCGGAAACCGTTTTCTGTGGCCCGAGTTTTCAGTCGTCTCCCATGCCGGCTAGGGCTATGTTTAGTGTTGCTCGGAAAGAGCGAACCCGGAGGGTCCAGTTGCATGTGGGGCTGCATAAAGGCTCCCCTGGGGAGTTCAGTTGTACCCAAAGCCTTCCTTCGGGGGCACTTTTGGATGGGCAAATGGGGCTTGTAACGCGTTTTCTGGGGCCCGATTTTTCAGTCGTCTGCCATGCGGGCCAGGGTTATATTTAGGGTTGCTGTGAAAGAGCGTATACGGAGGGTCCAGTTGCATGTGGGGCTGCATAAAGGCTCCCCTGGGGAGTTCAGTTGTACCCAAAGCCCTCCTTTGGTTGCACTTCTGGATGGGTGAATGGGGCTTGAAACGCTTTTTCTGTGGCCTGAGGTTTCAGTCTTCTGCCTTGCTGGCTAGTGTTATATTAAGGGTTGCTCGTAAACAGCGAACAAGGGGGGTCCAGTTGCATGTGGGGCTGCGTAAAGGCTCCCCTGGGGAGTTCAGTTGTACCCAAAGCCTTCCTTTGGGGGCACTTCTGGATGCGTGAATGGGGTACAAACTCGTTTTCTGTGGCCCGAGTTTTCAGTCTTCTGCCATGCTGGCAAGAGTTATATTTAGGGTTGCTCGGAAAGAGCGAACCCGGAGGATCCAGTTGCATGTGGAGCTGCATAAAGGCTCCCCTGGGGAGTTCAGTTGTACCCAAAGCCTTCCTTCAGGGGCACTTCTGGATGGGCGAATGGGGTACAAACTCTTTTTCTGTGGCCCGAGTTTTCAGTCTTCTGCCATGCTGGCTAGGGATATATTTAGGCTTGCTCGTAAACAGCGAACACGGAGGGTCCAGTTGCATGTGGGGCTGCATAAAGGCTCCCCTGGGGAGTTCAGCTGTACCCAAAGCCTTCCTTTGGGGGCACTTCTGGATGGGTGAATGGGGCTTGAAATGCTTTTTCAGTGGCCCGAGTTTTCAGTCGTCTGCCCTGCGTTCCAGGGTTATATTTAGGGTTGCTGTGAAAGAGCGAATACAGAGGGTCCAGTTGCATGTGGGGCTGCATAAAGGCTCCCCTGAGGAGTTCAGTTGTACACAAAGCCTTCCTTTGGGGGCACTTCTGGATGGGCGAAAGGGGCTCGGAAAGCGTTTTCCGTGGCCCGAGTTTTCAGTCTTCTGCCATGCTGGCTAGGGATATATTTAGGCTTGCTCGGAAAGAGAGAATCCGGAGGGTCCAGTTGCATGTGGGGCTGCATAAAGGCTCCCCTGGGGAGTTCAGTTGTACCCAAAGCCTTCCTTTGGTTGCACTTCTGGATGGGTGAATGGGGCTTGAAACGCTTTTTCTGTGGCCTGAGGTTTCAGACTTCTGCCTTGCTGGCTAGTGTTATATTAAGGGTTGCTCGTAAACAGCGAACAAGGGGGGTCCAGTTGCATGTGGGGCTGCGTAAAGGCTCCCCTGGGGAGTTCAGTTTATCAAAGCCTTCCTTTGGGGGCACTTCTGGATGGGTGAATGGGGTACAAACTCGTTTTCTGTGGCCCGAGTTTTCAGTCTTCTGCCATGCTGGTAAGAGTTATATTTAGGGTTGCTCGGAAAGAGCGAACCCGGACGATCCAGTTGCATGTGGAGCTGCATAAAGGCTCCCCTGGGGAGTTCACTTGTACCCAAAGCCTTCCTTCAGGGGCACTTCTGGATGGGCGAATGGGGTACAAACTCTTTTTCTGTGGCCCGAGTTTTCAGTCTTCTGCCATGCTGGCTAGGGATATATTAAGGCTTGCTCGTAAACAGCAAACACGGAGGGTCCAGTTGCATGTGGGGCTGCATAAAGGCTCCCCTGGGGAGTTCAGTTGTACCCAAAGCCTTCCTTTGGGGGCACTTCTGGATGGGTGAATGAGGCTTGAAATGCTTTTTCAGTGGCCCGAGTTTTCAGTCGTCTGCCCTGCGTTCCAGGGTTCTATTTAGGGTTGCTGTGAAAGAGCGAATACGGAGGGTCCAGTTGCATGTGGGGCTGCATAAAGGCTCCCCTGAGGAGTTCAGTTGTACACAAAGCCTTCCTTTGGGGGCACTTCTGGATGGGCAAAAGGGGCTCGGAAAGCGTTTTCCGTGGCCCGAGTTTTCAGTCTTCTGCCATGCTGGCTAGGGATATATTTAGGCTTGCTCGGAAAGAGAGAACCCGGAGCGTCCAGTTGCATGTGGGGCTGCATAAAGGCTCCCCTGGGGAGTTCACTTGTACACAAAGCCTTCCTTTGGGGGCACTTCTGGATGGGCGAAAGGGGCTCGGAATGCGTTTTCTGGGGCCCGAGTTTTCAGGCGTCTCCCATGCCGGCTAGGGCTATGTTTAGTGTTGCTCGGAAAGAGCGAACCCGGAGGGTCCAGTTGCATGTGGGGCTGCATAAAGGCTCCCCTGGGGAGTTCACTTGTACCCAAAGCTTTCCTTTGGGGGCACTTTTGGATGGTCCAAGGGGAATCGCAATGCGTTTTCTGAGGCCCGCATTTTCAGTCTTCTCCCATTGCGCCGAGGATTATATTTAGGCTTGCGGTGAAAGAGCGAATAAGGAGTGTCCAGTTGCATGTGGGGCTGCATAAAGGCTCCCCTGGGGAGTTCAGTTATACCCAAAGCCTTCCTCTGGGGGCACTTTTGAATGGGCGAAAGGGGCTCGGAAAGCGTTTTCTGGGGCCCGAGTTTTCAGTCGAATCCCATGCCGGCTAGGGCTATGTTTAGTTTTGCTCGGAAAGAGCGAACCTGGAGGGTCCAGTTGAAAGTGGGGCTGCATAAAGGCTCCCCTGGGGAGTTCAGATGTACCCAAAGCCTTCCTCTGGGGGCACTTCTGGATGGGCGAATGGGGCTTGTAAGGCGTTTTCTGGGGCCCGATGTTTCAGTCGTCTGCTATGCGGGCCAGGGATATATTTAGGGTTGCTGTGAAAGAGCGTATACGGAGGGTCCAGTTGCATGTGGGGCTGCATAAAGGCTCCCCTGGGGAGTTCACTTGTACCCAAAGCCTTCCTTTGGTTGCACTTCTGGATGGGTGAATGGGGCTTGAAACGCTTTTTCTGTGGCTCGAGTTTTCAGTCTTCTGCCATGCTGGCTAGGGTTATATTAAGAGTTGCTCGGAAACAGCGAACCCGGAGGGTCCAGTTGCATGTGGGGCTGCATAAAGGCTCCCCTGGGGAGTTCACTTGTACCCAAAGCCTTCCTCTGGGGCACTTCTGGATGGGCAAAAGGACCTCGGAAAGCGTTTTCTTGGGCCCGAGTTTTCAGTCGTCTCCCATGCCGGATAGGGCTATGTTTAGTGTTCCTCGGAAAGAGTGAACCCGGAGGGTCCAGTTGCATGTGGGGCTGCATAAAGGCTCCCCTGGGGAGTTCAGATGTACCCAAAGACTTCCTCTGGGGGCACTTTTGGATGGGCGAATGGGGCTCGGAATAAGTTTTCTGGGGCCGGAATTTTCAGTCGTCTCCCATGCCGGCTAGGGCTATGTTTAGTGTTGCTCGGAAAGAGCGAACGCGGAGGGTCCAGTTGCATGTGGGGCTGCATAAAGGCTCCCCTGGGGAGTTCAGCTGTACCCAAAGCCCTCCTCTGGGGGTACTTTTGGATGGGCGAAAGGGGCTCGGAATGCGTTTTCTGAGGCACGAGTTTTCAGTTCTCTCCAATGCCGGCTAGTGCTATATTTTGTGTTTCTCGGAATGAGCGAATACGGAGGGTCCAGTTGCATGTGGGGCTGCGTAAAGGCTGCCCTGGAGAGTTTATTGTACCCAAAGCCTTCCTCTGGGGGCACTTCTAGATGGGCGAATGGGGCTTGTAACGCGTATTCTGGGGCCCGATTTTTCAGTCGTCTTCCATGCGGGCCAGGGATATATTTAGGTTTCCTCGGAAAGAGCGAATAGGGAGGGTCCAGTTGCATGTGGGGCTGCATAAAGGCTCCCCTGGGGAGTTCACTTGTATTCAAAGCCTTCCTTTGGGGGCACTTTTGGATGGGCGAATGGGGCTTGTAATGCGTTTTCTGGGGCCCGATTTTTCAGTCGTCTGCCATGCGGGCCAGGGTTATATTTAGGGTTGCTGTGAAAGAGCGTATACGGAGGGTCCAGTTGCATGTGGGGCTGCATAAAGGCTCCCCTGGGGAGTTCAGTTGTACCCAAAGCCTTCCTTCGGGGGCACTTTTGGATGGGCGAATGGGGCTTGTAATGCGTTTTCTGGGGCCCGATTTTTCAGTCGTCTGCCATGCGGGCCAGGGATATATTTAGGCTTGCTGTGAAAGAGCGAATACGGAGGGTCCAGTTGCATGTGGGGCTGCATAAAGGCTCCCCTGGGGAGTTCAGTTGTACCCAAAGCCTTCCTTTGGGGGCACTTTTGGATGGGCGAATGGGGCTTGAAACGCTTTTTCTGTGGCCCGATTTTTCAGTCGTCTGCCATGCGGGCCAGGGTTATATTTAGGGTTGCTGTGAAAGAGCGAATACAGAGGTTCCAGTTGCATGTGGGGCTGCATAAAGGCTCCCCTGGGGAGTTCAGTTGTACCCAAAGCCTTCCTTTGGGGGCACTTCTGGATGGGTGAATGGGGCTTGAAACGCTTTTTCTGTGGCCCGAGTTTTCAGTCGTATGCCATGCTGGCTAGTGTTATATTAAGGGTTGCTCGGAAAGAGCGAACACTGAGGGTCCAGTTGCATGTGGGGCTGCATAAAGGCTCCCCTGGGGAGTTCACTTGTACCCAAAGCCTTCCTTTGGGGACACTTTTGGATGGTCCAAGGGGAATCGCAATGCGTTTTCTGAGGCCCACTTTTTCAGTCTTCTCCCATTGCGCCGAGGGCTATATTTAGGCTTGCGGTGAAAGAGTGAACCCGGAGGGTCCAGTTGCATGTGGGGCTGCATAAAGGCTCCCCTGGGGAGTTCACTTGTACCCAAAGCCTTCCTCTGCGGGCACATTCGAATGGGCGAAAGGGGCTTGGAAAGCGTTTTCTGGGGCCCGAGTTTTCAGTCGTCTCCCATGCCGGCTAGAGCTATGTTTAGTGTTGCTCATAAAGAGCGAACCCGGAGGGTCCAGTTGCATGTGGGGCTGCATAAAGGCTCCCCTGGGGAGTTCAGTTGTACCCAAAGCCTTCCTTCGGGGGCACTTTTGGATGGGCGAATGGGCTTGTAACGCGTTTTCTGGGGCCCGATTTTTCAGTCGTCTGCCATGCGGGCCAGGGTTATATTTAGGGTTGCTGTGAAAGCGCTGTTACGGAGGGTCCAGTTGCATGTGGGGCTGCATAAAGGCTCCCCTGGGGAGTTCAGTTGTACCCAAAGCCTTCCTTTGGGGGCACTTCTGGATGGGTGAATGGGGCGTGAAACGCTTTTTCTGTGGCCTGAGTTTTCAGTCTTCTGCCATGCTGGCTAGTGTTATATTAAGGGTTGCTCGTAAACAGCGAACCCGGAGGGTCCAGTTGCATGTGGGGCTGCATAAAGGCTCCCCTGGGGAGTTCACTTGTACCCAAAGCCTTCCTCTGCGGGCACTTTCGAATGGGCGAAAGGGGCTTGGAAAGCGTTTTCTGGGGCCCGAGTTTTCAGTCGTCTCCCATGCCGGCTAGGGATATGTTTAGTGTTGCTCAGAAAGAGCGAACCCGGAGGGTCCAGTTGCATGTGGGGCTGCATAAAGGCTCCCCTGGGGAGTTCACTTGTACACAAAGCTTTCCTTTGGGGGCACTTTTGGATGGTCCAAGGGGAATCGCAATGCGTTTTCTGAGGCCCGCATTTTCAGTCTTCTCCCATTGCGCCGAAGATTATATTTAGGCTTGCGGTGAAAGAGCGAATAAGGAGTGTCCAGTTGCATGTGGGGCTGCATAAAGGCTCCCCTGGGGAGTTCAGTTATACCCAAAGCCTTCCTCTGGGGGCACTTTTGAATGGGCGAAAGGGGCTCGGAAAGCGTTTTCTGGGGCCCGAGTTTTCAGTCGTCTCCCATGCCGGCTAGGGATATGTTTAGTGTTGCTCGGAAAGAGCGAACCCGCAGGGTCCAGTTGCATGTGGGGCTGCATAAAGGCTCCACTGGGGAGTTCAGATGTACCCAAAGCCTTCCTCTGGGGGCACTTCTGGATGGGCGAATGGGGCTTGTAAGGCGTTTTCTGGGGCCCGATTTTTCAGTCGTCTGCCATGCGGGCCAGGGATATATTTAGGCTTGCTGTGAAAGAGCGAATACGGAGGGTCCAGTTGCATGTGGGGCTGCATAAAGGCTCCCCTGGGGAGTTCAGTTGTACCCAAAGCCTTCCTTTGGGGGCACTTTTGGATGGGCGAATGGGGGTTGAAACGCTTTTTCTGTGGCCCGATTTTTCAGTCGTCTGCCATGCGGGCCAGGGTTATATTTAGGGTTGCTGAGAAAGAGCGAATACAGAGGGTCCAGTTGCATGTGGGGCTGCATAAAGGCTCCCCTGGGGAGTTCAGTTGTACCCAAAGCCTTCCTTTGGGGGCACTTCTGGATGGGTGAATGGGGCTTGAAACGCATTTTCTGTGGCCCGAGTTTTTAGTCTTCTGCCATGCCTGCTAGAGTTATATTTAGGGTTGCTCAGAAAGAGCGAACCCGGAGGGTCCGGTTGCATGTGGGGCTGCATAAAGGCTCCCCTGGGGAGTTCAGTTGTACCCAAAGCCTTCCTTTGGGGACACTTTTGGATGGTCCAAGGGGAATCGCAATGCGTTTTCTGAGGCCTACATTTTCAGTCTTCTCCCATTGCGCCGAGGGCTATATTTAGGCTTGCGGTGAAAGAGTGAACCCGGAGGGTCCAGTTGCATGTGGGGCTGCATAAAGGCTCCCCTGGGGAGTTCACTTGTACCCAAAGCCTTCCTCTGGGGGCACTTTTGAGTGGTCGAAAGGGGCTTGGAAAGCGTTTTCTGGGTCCCGAGTTTTCAGTCGTCTGCCATGCGGGCCAGGGTTATATTTAGGGTTGCTGTGAAAGAGCGAATACGGAGTGTCCAGTTGCATGTGGGGCTGCGTAAAGGCTCCCCTGGGGAGTTCACTTGTACCCAAAGCCTTCCTTTGGTTGCACTTCTGGATGGGTGAATGGGGTACAAACTCTTTTTCTGTGGCCCGAGTTTTCAGTCTTCTCCAATGCCGGCTAGTGGTATATTTTGTGTTGCTCGGAAAGAGCGAACCCGGAGGGTCCAGTTGCATGTGGGGCTGCATAAAGGCTCCCCTGGGGAGTTCAGTTGTACCCAAAGCCTTCCTTTGGTTGCACTTCTGGATGGGTGAATGGGGCTTGAAACGCTTTTTCTGTGGCTCGAGTTTTCAGTCTTCTGCCATGCTGGCTAGGGTTATATTAAGAGTTGCTCGGAAACAGCGAACCCGGAGGGTCCAGTTGCATGTGGGGCTGCATAAAGGCTCCCCTGGGGAGTTCACTTGTACCCAAAGCCTTCCTCTGGGGCACTTCTGGATGGGCAAAAGGACCTCGGAAAGCGTTTTCTTGGGCCCGAGTTTTCAGTCGTCTCCCATGCCGGATAGGGCTATGTTTAGTGTTCCTCGGAAAGAGTGAACCCGGAGGGTCCAGTTGCATGTGGGGCTGCATAAAGGCTCCCCTGGGGAGTTCAGATGTACCCAAAGACTTCCTCTGGGGGCACTTTTGGATGGGCGAATGGGGCTCGGAATAAGTTTTCTGGGGCCGGAATTTTCAGTCGTCTCCCATGCCGGCTAGGGCTATGTTTAGTGTTGCTCGGAAAGAGCGAACGCGGAGGGTCCAGTTGCATGTGGGGCTGCATAAAGGCTCCCCTGGGGAGTTCAGCTGTACCCAAAGCCCTCCTCTGGGGGTACTTTTGGATGGGCGAAAGGGGCTCGGAATGCGTTTTCTGAGGCACGAGTTTTCAGTTCTCTCCAATGCCGGCTAGTGCTATATTTTGTGTTTCTCGGAATGAGCGAATACGGAGGGTCCAGTTGCATGTGGGGCTGCGTAAAGGCTGCCCTGGAGAGTTTATTGTACCCAAAGCCTTCCTCTGGGGGCACTTCTAGATGGGCGAATGGGGCTTGTAACGCGTATTCTGGGGCCCGATTTTTCAGTCGTCTTCCATGCGGGCCAGGGATATATTTAGGTTTCCTCGGAAAGAGCGAATAGGGAGGGTCCAGTTGCATGTGGGGCTGCATAAAGGCTCCCCTGGGGAGTTCACTTGTATTCAAAGCCTTCCTTTGGGGGCACTTT
This sequence comes from Anas acuta, assembly GCF_963932015.1. Lineage (NCBI taxonomy): Eukaryota > Metazoa > Chordata > Aves > Anseriformes > Anatidae > Anas > Anas acuta. The sequence continues at coordinate 344,430 of NW_027076210.1, read as the reverse complement.
TGGATGGGCGAATGGGGCTTGTAATGCGTTTTCTGGGGCCCGATTTTTCAGTCGTCTGCCATGCGGGCCAGGGTTATATTTAGGGTTGCTGTGAAAGAGCGTATACGGAGGGTCCAGTTGCATGTGGGGCTGCATAAAGGCTCCCCTGGGGAGTTCAGTTGTACCCAAAGCCTTCCTTCGGGGGCACTTTTGGATGGGCGAATGGGGCTTGTAATGCGTTTTCTGGGGCCCGATTTTTCAGTCGTCTGCCATGCGGGCCAGGGATATATTTAGGCTTGCTGTGAAAGAGCGAATACGGAGGGTCCAGTTGCATGTGGGGCTGCATAAAGGCTCCCCTGGGGAGTTCAGTTGTACCCAAAGCCTTCCTTTGGGGGCACTTTTGGATGGGCGAATGGGGCTTGAAACGCTTTTTCTGTGGCCCGATTTTTCAGTCGTCTGCCATGCGGGCCAGGGTTATATTTAGGGTTGCTGTGAAAGAGCGAATACAGAGGTTCCAGTTGCATGTGGGGCTGCATAAAGGCTCCCCTGGGGAGTTCAGTTGTACCCAAAGCCTTCCTTTGGGGGCACTTCTGGATGGGTGAATGGGGCTTGAAACGCTTTTTCTGTGGCCCGAGTTTTCAGTCGTATGCCATGCTGGCTAGTGTTATATTAAGGGTTGCTCGGAAAGAGCGAACACTGAGGGTCCAGTTGCATGTGGGGCTGCATAAAGGCTCCCCTGGGGAGTTCACTTGTACCCAAAGCCTTCCTTTGGGGACACTTTTGGATGGTCCAAGGGGAATCGCAATGCGTTTTCTGAGGCCCACTTTTTCAGTCTTCTCCCATTGCGCCGAGGGCTATATTTAGGCTTGCGGTGAAAGAGTGAACCCGGAGGGTCCAGTTGCATGTGGGGCTGCATAAAGGCTCCCCTGGGGAGTTCACTTGTACCCAAAGCCTTCCTCTGGGGCACTTCTGGATGGGCAAAAGGACCTCGGAAAGCGTTTTCTTGGGCCCGAGTTTTCAGTCGTCTCCCATGCCGGATAGGGCTATGTTTAGTGTTCCTCGGAAAGAGTGAACCCGGAGGGTCCAGTTGCATGTGGGGCTGCATAAAGGCTCCCCTGGGGAGTTCAGATGTACCCAAAGACTTCCTCTGGGGGCACTTTTGGATGGGCGAATGGGGCTCGGAATAAGTTTTCTGGGGCCGGAATTTTCAGTCGTCTCCCATGCCGGCTAGGGCTATGTTTAGTGTTGCTCGGAAAGAGCGAACGCGGAGGGTCCAGTTGCATGTGGGGCTGCATAAAGGCTCCCCTGGGGAGTTCAGCTGTACCCAAAGCCCTCCTCTGGGGGTACTTTTGGATGGGCGAAAGGGGCTCGGAATGCGTTTTCTGAGGCACGAGTTTTCAGTTCTCTCCAATGCCGGCTAGTGCTATATTTTGTGTTTCTCGGAATGAGCGAATACGGAGGGTCCAGTTGCATGTGGGGCTGCGTAAAGGCTGCCCTGGAGAGTTTATTGTACCCAAAGCCTTCCTCTGGGGGCACTTCTAGATGGGCGAATGGGGCTTGTAACGCGTATTCTGGGGCCCGATTTTTCAGTCGTCTTCCATGCGGGCCAGGGATATATTTAGGTTTCCTCGGAAAGAGCGAATAGGGAGGGTCCAGTTGCATGTGGGGCTGCATAAAGGCTCCCCTGGGGAGTTCACTTGTATTCAAAGCCTTCCTTTGGGGGCACTTTTGGATGGGCGAATGGGGCTTGTAATGCGTTTTCTGGGGCCCGATTTTTCAGTCGTCTGCCATGCGGGCCAGGGTTATATTTAGGGTTGCTGTGAAAGAGCGTATACGGAGGGTCCAGTTGCATGTGGGGCTGCATAAAGGCTCCCCTGGGGAGTTCAGTTGTACCCAAAGCCTTCCTTCGGGGGCACTTTTGGATGGGCGAATGGGGCTTGTAATGCGTTTTCTGGGGCCCGATTTTTCAGTCGTCTGCCATGCGGGCCAGGGATATATTTAGGCTTGCTGTGAAAGAGCGAATACGGAGGGTCCAGTTGCATGTGGGGCTGCATAAAGGCTCCCCTGGGGAGTTCAGTTGTACCCAAAGCCTTCCTTTGGGGGCACTTTTGGATGGGCGAATGGGGCTTGAAACGCTTTTTCTGTGGCCCGATTTTTCAGTCGTCTGCCATGCGGGCCAGGGTTATATTTAGGGTTGCTGTGAAAGAGCGAATACAGAGGTTCCAGTTGCATGTGGGGCTGCATAAAGGCTCCCCTGGGGAGTTCAGTTGTACCCAAAGCCTTCCTTTGGGGGCACTTCTGGATGGGTGAATGGGGCTTGAAACGCTTTTTCTGTGGCCCGAGTTTTCAGTCGTATGCCATGCTGGCTAGTGTTATATTAAGGGTTGCTCGGAAAGAGCGAACACTGAGGGTCCAGTTGCATGTGGGGCTGCATAAAGGCTCCCCTGGGGAGTTCACTTGTACCCAAAGCCTTCCTTTGGGGACACTTTTGGATGGTCCAAGGGGAATCGCAATGCGTTTTCTGAGGCCCACTTTTTCAGTCTTCTCCCATTGCGCCGAGGGCTATATTTAGGCTTGCGGTGAAAGAGTGAACCCGGAGGGTCCAGTTGCATGTGGGGCTGCATAAAGGCTCCCCTGGGGAGTTCACTTGTACCCAAAGCCTTCCTCTGCGGGCACATTCGAATGGGCGAAAGGGGCTTGGAAAGCGTTTTCTGGGGCCCGAGTTTTCAGTCGTCTCCCATGCCGGCTAGAGCTATGTTTAGTGTTGCTCATAAAGAGCGAACCCGGAGGGTCCAGTTGCATGTGGGGCTGCATAAAGGCTCCCCTGGGGAGTTCAGTTGTACCCAAAGCCTTCCTTTGGGGACACTTTTGGATGGTCCAAGGGGAATCGCAATGCGTTTTCTGAGGCCTACATTTTCAGTCTTCTCCCATTGCGCCGAGGGCTATATTTAGGCTTGCGGTGAAAGAGTGAACCCGGAGGGTCCAGTTGCATGTGGGGCTGCATAAAGGCTCCCCTGGGGAGTTCACTTGTACCCAAAGCCTTCCTCTGGGGGCACTTTTGAGTGGTCGAAAGGGGCTTGGAAAGCGTTTTCTGGGTCCCGAGTTTTCAGTCGTCTGCCATGCGGGCCAGGGTTATATTTAGGGTTGCTGTGAAAGAGCGAATACGGAGTGTCCAGTTGCATGTGGGGCTGCGTAAAGGCTCCCCTGGGGAGTTCACTTGTACCCAAAGCCTTCCTTTGGTTGCACTTCTGGATGGGTGAATGGGGTACAAACTCTTTTTCTGTGGCCCGAGTTTTCAGTCTTCTCCAATGCCGGCTAGTGGTATATTTTGTGTTGCTCGGAAAGAGCGAACCCGGAGGGTCCAGTTGCATGTGGGGCTGCATAAAGGCTCCCCTGGGGAGTTCAGTTGTACCCAAAGCCTTCCTTTGGTTGCACTTCTGGATGGGTGAATGGGGCTTGAAACGCTTTTTCTGTGGCTCGAGTTTTCAGTCTTCTGCCATGCTGGCTAGGGTTATATTAAGAGTTGCTCGGAAACAGCGAACCCGGAGGGTCCAGTTGCATGTGGGGCTGCATAAAGGCTCCCCTGGGGAGTTCACTTGTACCCAAAGCCTTCCTCTGGGGCACTTCTGGATGGGCAAAAGGACCTCGGAAAGCGTTTTCTTGGGCCCGAGTTTTCAGTCGTCTCCCATGCCGGATAGGGCTATGTTTAGTGTTCCTCGGAAAGAGTGAACCCGGAGGGTCCAGTTGCATGTGGGGCTGCATAAAGGCTCCCCTGGGGAGTTCAGATGTACCCAAAGACTTCCTCTGGGGGCACTTTTGGATGGGCGAATGGGGCTCGGAATAAGTTTTCTGGGGCCGGAATTTTCAGTCGTCTCCCATGCCGGCTAGGGCTATGTTTAGTGTTGCTCGGAAAGAGCGAACGCGGAGGGTCCAGTTGCATGTGGGGCTGCATAAAGGCTCCCCTGGGGAGTTCAGCTGTACCCAAAGCCCTCCTCTGGGGGTACTTTTGGATGGGCGAAAGGGGCTCGGAATGCGTTTTCTGAGGCACGAGTTTTCAGTTCTCTCCAATGCCGGCTAGTGCTATATTTTGTGTTTCTCGGAATGAGCGAATACGGAGGGTCCAGTTGCATGTGGGGCTGCGTAAAGGCTGCCCTGGAGAGTTTATTGTACCCAAAGCCTTCCTCTGGGGGCACTTCTAGATGGGCGAATGGGGCTTGTAACGCGTATTCTGGGGCCCGATTTTTCAGTCGTCTTCCATGCGGGCCAGGGATATATTTAGGTTTCCTCGGAAAGAGCGAATAGGGAGGGTCCAGTTGCATGTGGGGCTGCATAAAGGCTCCCCTGGGGAGTTCACTTGTATTCAAAGCCTTCCTTTGGGGGCACTTTTGGATGGGCGAATGGGGCTTGTAATGCGTTTTCTGGGGCCCGATTTTTCAGTCGTCTGCCATGCGGGCCAGGGTTATATTTAGGGTTGCTGTGAAAGAGCGTATACGGAGGGTCCAGTTGCATGTGGGGCTGCATAAAGGCTCCCCTGGGGAGTTCAGTTGTACCCAAAGCCTTCCTTCGGGGGCACTTTTGGATGGGCGAATGGGGCTTGTAATGCGTTTTCTGGGGCCCGATTTTTCAGTCGTCTGCCATGCGGGCCAGGGATATATTTAGGCTTGCTGTGAAAGAGCGAATACGGAGGGTCCAGTTGCATGTGGGGCTGCATAAAGGCTCCCCTGGGGAGTTCAGTTGTACCCAAAGCCTTCCTTTGGGGGCACTTTTGGATGGGCGAATGGGGCTTGAAACGCTTTTTCTGTGGCCCGATTTTTCAGTCGTCTGCCATGCGGGCCAGGGTTATATTTAGGGTTGCTGTGAAAGAGCGAATACAGAGGTTCCAGTTGCATGTGGGGCTGCATAAAGGCTCCCCTGGGGAGTTCACTTGTACCCAAAGCCTTCCTTTGGGGGCACTTCTGGATGGGTGAATGGGGCTTGAAACGCTTTTTCTGTGGCCCGAGTTTTCAGTCGTATGCCATGCTGGCTAGTGTTATATTAAGGGTTGCTCGGAAAGAGCGAACACTGAGGGTCCAGTTGCATGTGGGGCTGCATAAAGGCTCCCCTGGGGAGTTCACTTGTACCCAAAGCCTTCCTTTGGGGACACTTTTGGATGGTCCAAGGGGAATCGCAATGCGTTTTCTGAGGCCCACTTTTTCAGTCTTCTCCCATTGCGCCGAGGGCTATATTTAGGCTTGCGGTGAAAGAGTGAACCCGGAGGGTCCAGTTGCATGTGGGGCTGCATAAAGGCTCCCCTGGGGAGTTCACTTGTACCCAAAGCCTTCCTCTGCGGGCACATTCGAATGGGCGAAAGGGGCTTGGAAAGCGTTTTCTGGGGCCCGAGTTTTCAGTCGTCTCCCATGCCGGCTAGAGCTATGTTTAGTGTTGCTCATAAAGAGCGAACCCGGAGGGTCCAGTTGCATGTGGGGCTGCATAAAGGCTCCCCTGGGGAGTTCAGTTGTACCCAAAGCCTTCCTTCGGGGGCACTTTTGGATGGGCGAATGGGCTTGTAACGCGTTTTCTGGGGCCCGATTTTTCAGTCGTCTGCCATGCGGGCCAGGGTTATATTTAGGGTTGCTGTGAAAGCGCTGTTACGGAGGGTCCAGTTGCATGTGGGGCTGCATAAAGGCTCCCCTGGGGAGTTCAGTTGTACCCAAAGCCTTCCTTTGGGGGCACTTCTGGATGGGTGAATGGGGCGTGAAACGCTTTTTCTGTGGCCTGAGTTTTCAGTCTTCTGCCATGCTGGCTAGTGTTATATTAAGGGTTGCTCGTAAACAGCGAACCTGGAGGGTCCAGTTGCATGTGGGGCTGCATAAAGGCTCCCCTGGGGAGTTCACTTGTACCCAAAGCCTTCCTCTGCGGGCACTTTCGAATGGGCGAAAGGGGCTTGGAAAGCGTTTTCTGGGGCCCGAGTTTTCAGTCGTCTCCCATGCCGGCTAGGGATATGTTTAGTGTTGCTCAGAAAGAGCGAACCCGGAGGGTCCAGTTGCATGTGGGGCTGCATAAAGGCTCCCCTGGGGAGTTCACTTGTACACAAAGCTTTCCTTTGGGGGCACTTTTGGATGGTCCAAGGGGAATCGCAATGCGTTTTCTGAGGCCCGCATTTTCAGTCTTCTCCCATTGCGCCGAAGATTATATTTAGGCTTGCGGTGAAAGAGCGAATAAGGAGTGTCCAGTTGCATGTGGGGCTGCATAAAGGCTCCCCTGGGGAGTTCAGTTATACCCAAAGCCTTCCTCTGGGGGCACTTTTGAATGGGCGAAAGGGGCTCGGAAAGCGTTTTCTGGGGCCCGAGTTTTCAGTCGTCTCCCATGCCGGCTAGGGATATGTTTAGTGTTGCTCGGAAAGAGCGAACCCGCAGGGTCCAGTTGCATGTGGGGCTGCATAAAGGCTCCACTGGGGAGTTCAGATGTACCCAAAGCCTTCCTCTGGGGGCACTTCTGGATGGGCGAATGGGGCTTGTAAGGCGTTTTCTGGGGCCCGATTTTTCAGTCGTCTGCCATGCGGGCCAGGGATATATTTAGGCTTGCTGTGAAAGAGCGAATACGGAGGGTCCAGTTGCATGTGGGGCTGCATAAAGGCTCCCCTGGGGAGTTCAGTTGTACCCAAAGCCTTCCTTTGGGGGCACTTTTGGATGGGCGAATGGGGGTTGAAACGCTTTTTCTGTGGCCCGATTTTTCAGTCGTCTGCCATGCGGGCCAGGGTTATATTTAGGGTTGCTGAGAAAGAGCGAATACAGAGGGTCCAGTTGCATGTGGGGCTGCATAAAGGCTCCCCTGGGGAGTTCAGTTGTACCCAAAGCCTTCCTTTGGGGGCACTTCTGGATGGGTGAATGGGGCTTGAAACGCATTTTCTGTGGCCCGAGTTTTTAGTCTTCTGCCATGCCTGCTAGAGTTATATTTAGGGTTGCTCAGAAAGAGCGAACCCGGAGGGTCCGGTTGCATGTGGGGCTGCATAAAGGCTCCCCTGGGGAGTTCAGTTGTACCCAAAGCCTTCCTTTGGGGACACTTTTGGATGGTCCAAGGGGAATCGCAATGCGTTTTCTGAGGCCTACATTTTCAGTCTTCTCCCATTGCGCCGAGGGCTATATTTAGGCTTGCGGTGAAAGAGTGAACCCGGAGGGTCCAGTTGCATGTGGGGCTGCATAAAGGCTCCCCTGGGGAGTTCACTTGTACCCAAAGCCTTCATCTGGGGGCACTTCTGGATGGGCGAATGGGGCTTGTAATGCGTTTTCTGGGGCCCGATTTTTCAGTCGTCTGCCATGTGGGCCAGGGATATATTTAGGGTTCCTGTAAAGAGCGAACACGGAGGGTCCAGTTGCATGTGGGGCTGCGTAAAGGCTCCCCTGGGGAGTTCAGTTGTACCCAAAGCCTTCCTTTGGGGGCACTTTTGGATGGGCGAATGGGGCTTGTAATGCGTTTTCTGGGGCCCGATTTTTCAGTCTTCTGCCATGCGGGCCAGGGTTATATTTAGGGTTGCTGAGAAAGAGCGAATACAGAGGTTCCAGTTGCATGTGGGGCTGCATAAAGGCTCCCCTGGGGAGTTCACTTGTACCCAAAGCCTTCCTCTGCGGGCACTTTTGAATGGGCGAAAGGGGCTTGGAAAGCGTTTTCTGGGGCCCGATTTTTCAGTCGTCTCCCATGCCGGCTAGGGATATGTTTAGTGTTGCTCAGAAAGAGCGAACCCGGAGGGTCCAGTTGCATGTGGGGCTGCATAAAGGCTCCCCTGGGGAGTTCAGTTGTACCCAAAGCCTTCCTTCGGGGGCACTTTTGGATGGGCGATTGGGGCTTGTAACGCGTTTTCTGTGGCCCGATTTTTCAGTCATCTGCCATGCGGGCCAGGGTTATATTTAGGGTTGCTGAGAAAGCGCTGTTACGGAGTGTCCAGTTGCATGTGGGGCTGCATAAAGGCTCCCCTGGGGAGTTCAGTTGTACCCAAAGCCTTCCTTTGGGGGCACTTCTGGATGGGTGAATGGGGTGTGAAACGCTTTTTCTGTGGCCTGAGTTTTCAGTCTTCTGCCATGCTGGCTAGTGTTATATTAAGGGTTGCTCGTAAACAGCGAACACTGAGGGTCCAGTTGCATGTGGGGCTGCATAAAGGCTCCCCTGGGGAGTTCAGTTGTACCCAAAGCCTTCCTCTGCGGGCACTTTCGAATGGGCGAAAGGGGCTTGGAAAGCGTTTTCTGGGGCCCGAGTTTTCAGTCGTCTCCCATGCCGGCTAGGGATATGTTTAGTGTTGCTCAGAAAGAGCGAACCCGGAGGGTCCAGTTGCATGTGGGGCTGCATAAAGGCTCCCCTGGGGAGTTCACTTGTACACAAAGCTTTCCTTTGGGGGCACTTTTGGATGGTCCAAGGGGAATCGCAATGCGTTTTCTGAGGCCCGCATTTTCAGTCTTCTCCCATTGCGCCGAGGATTATATTTAGGCTTGCGGTGAAAGAGCGAATAAGGAGTGTCCAGTTGCATGTGGGGCTGCATAAAGGCTCCCCTGGGGAGTTCAGTTATACCCAAAGCCTTCCTCTGGGGGCACTTTTGAAAGGGCGAAAGGGGCTCGGAAAGCGTTTTCTGGGGCCCGAGTTTTCAGTCGTCTCCCATGCCGGCTAGGGATATGTTTAGTGTTGCTCGGAAAGAGCGAACCCGCAGGGTCCAGTTGCATGTGGGGCTGCATAAAGGCTCCACTGGGGAGTTCAGATGTACCCAAAGCCTTCCTCTGGGGGCACTTCTGGATGGGCGAATGGGGCTTGTAAGGCGTTTTCTGGGGCCCGATTTTTCAGTCGTCTGCCATGCGGGCCAGGGTTATATTTAGGCTTGCTGTGACAGAGCGAATACGGAGGGTCCAGTTGCATGTGGGGCTGCATAAAGGCTCCCCTGGGGAGTTCAGTTGTACCCAAAGCCTTCCTTTGGGGGCACTTCTGGATGGGTGAATGGGGCTTGAAACGCTTTTTCTGTGGCCCGAGTTTTCAGTCGTATGCCATGCTGGCTAGTGTTATATTAAGGGTTGCTCGGAAAGAGCGAACACTGAGGGTCCAGTTGCATGTGGGGCTGCATAAAGGCTCCCCTGGGGAGTTCACTTGTACCCAAAGCCTTCCTTTGGGGACACTTTTGGATGGTCCAAGGGGAATCGCAATGCGTTTTCTGAGGCCCACTTTTTCAGTCTTCTCCCATTGCGCCGAGGGCTATATTTAGGCTTGCGGTGAAAGAGTGAACCCGGAGGGTCCAGTTGCATGTGGGGCTGCATAAAGGCTCCCCTGGGGAGTTCACTTGTACCCAAAGCCTTCCTCTGGGGGCACTTTTGAGTGGTCGAAAGGGGCTTGGAAAGCGTTTTCTGGGTCCCGAGTATTCAGTCGTCTGCCATGCGGGCCAGGGATATATTTAGGCTTGCTGTGAAAGAGTGAATACGGAGGGTCCAGTTGCATGTGGGGCTGCATAAAGGCTCCCCTGGGGAGTTCAGTTGTACCCAAAGCCTTCCTTTGGGGGCACTTCTGGATGGGTGAATGGGGCTTGAAACCCATTTTCTGTGGCCCGAGTTTTCAGTCTTCTGCCATGCCTGCTAGAGTTATATTTAGGGTTGCTCAGAAAGAGCGAACCCGGAGGGTCCAGTTGCATGTGGGGCTGCATAAAGGCTCCCCTGGGGAGTTCACTTGTACCCAAAGCGTTCCTTTGGGGGCACTTTTGGATGGTCCTAACGGGCTCGCAACGCATTTCCTGGGGCCTGATTTTTCAGTCTTCTCCCATTGCGCCGAGGGCTATATTTAGGCTTGCGGTGAAAGAGTGAACCCGGAGGGTCCAGTTGCATGTGGGGCTGCATAAAGGCTCCCCTGGGGAGTTCACTTGTACCCAAAGCCTTCCTCTGGGGGCACTTTTGAGTGGTCGAAAGGGGCTTGGAAAGCGTTTTCTGGGGCCCGAGTTTTCAGTCGTCTGCCATGCGGGCCAGGGTTATATTTAGGGTTGCTGAGAAAGAGCGAATACGGAGGGTCCAGTTGCATGTGGGGCTGCATAAAGGCTCCCCTGGGGAGTTCACTTGTACCCAAAGCCTTCCTTTGGTTGCACTTCTGGATGGGTGAATGGGGTACAAACTCTTTTTCTGTGGCCCGATTTTTCAGTCTTCTCCAATGCCGGCTAGTGGTATATTTTGTGTTGCTCGGAAAGAGCGAACCCGGAGGGTCCAGTTGCATGTGGGGCTGCATAAAGGCTCCCCTGGGGAGTTCAGTTGTACCCAAAGACTTCCTTTGGGGGCACTTCTGGATGGGTGAATGGGGCTTGTAACGCGTTTTCCGGGGCCCGATTTTTCAGTCGTCTGCCATGCGGGCAAGGGTTATATTTAGGGTTGCTGAGAAAGAGAGAATACGGAGGGTCCAGTTGCATGTGGGGCTGCGTAAAGACTCCCCTGGAGAGTTTACTTGTACCCAAAGCCTTCCTCTGGGGGCACTTCTGGATGGGTGAATGGGGCTTGTAACCCGTATTCTGCGGCCCGATTTTTCTGTCGTCTTCCATGCGGGCCAGGGATATATTTAGGTTTCCTCGGAAAGAGCGAATAGGGAGGGTCCAGTTGCATGTGGGGCTGCATAAAGGATCCCCTGGGGAGTTCAGTTATACCCAAAGCCTTCATCTGGGGGCACTTTTGAATGGGCGAAAGGGGATCGGAAAGCGTTTTCTGGGGCCCGAGTTTTCAGTCGTCTCCCATGCCGGCTAGGGCTACGTATTGTGTTGCTCGGAAAGAGCGAACGCGGAGGGTCCAGTTGCATGTGGGGCTGCATAAAGGCTCCCCTGGGGAGTTCAGTTGTACCCAAAGCCTTCATCTGGGGGCACTTCTGGATGGGCGAATGGGGCTTGTAAGGTGTTTTCTGGGGCCCGATTTTTCAGTCGTCTGCCATGCGGGCCAGGGATATATTTAGGGTTGCTGTAAAGAGCAAACCCGGAGGGTCCAGTTGCATGTGGGGCTGCGTAAAGGCTCCCCTGGGGCGTTCAGTTGTACCCAAAGCCTTCCTTTGGGGGCACTTCTGGATGGGTGAATGGGGTACAAACTCTTTTTCTGTGGCGCGAGTTTTCAGTCTTCTGCCATGCTGGCTAGGGATATATTTAGGCTTGCTCGTAAAAAGCGAACACGGAGGGTCCAGTTGCATGTGGGGCTGCATAAAGGCTCCCCTGGGGAGTTCACTTGTACCCTAAGCCTTCCTCTGCGGGCACTTTTGAAAGTCCAAATGGGCTCGGAAACCGTTTTCTGTGGCCCGAGTTTTCAGTCGTCTCCCATGCCGGCTAGGGCTATGTTTAGTGTTGCTCGGAAAGAGCGAACCCGGAGGGTCCAGTTGCATGTGGGGCTGCATAAAGGCTCCCCTGGGGAGTTCAGTTGTACCCAAAGCCTTCCTTCGGGGGCACTTTTGGATGGGCAAATGGGGCTTGTAACGCGTTTTCTGGGGCCCGATTTTTCAGTCGTCTGCCATGCGGGCCAGGGTTATATTTAGGGTTGCTGTGAAAGAGCGTATACGGAGGGTCCAGTTGCATGTGGGGCTGCATAAAGGCTCCCCTGGGGAGTTCAGTTGTACCCAAAGCCCTCCTTTGGTTGCACTTCTGGATGGGTGAATGGGGCTTGAAACGCTTTTTCTGTGGCCTGAGGTTTCAGTCTTCTGCCTTGCTGGCTAGTGTTATATTAAGGGTTGCTCGTAAACAGCGAACAAGGGGGGTCCAGTTGCATGTGGGGCTGCGTAAAGGCTCCCCTGGGGAGTTCAGTTGTACCCAAACCCTTCCTTTGGGGGCACTTCTGGATGCGTGAATGGGGTACAAACTCGTTTTCTGTGGCCCGAGTTTTCAGTCTTCTGCCATGCTGGCAAGAGTTATATTTAGGGTTGCTCGGAAAGAGCGAACCCGGAGGATCCAGTTGCATGTGGAGCTGCATAAAGGCTCCCCTGGGGAGTTCAGTTGTACCCAAAGCCTTCCTTCAGGGGCACTTCTGGATGGGCGAATGGGGTACAAACTCTTTTTCTGTGGCCCGAGTTTTCAGTCTTCTGCCATGCTGGCTAGGGATATATTTAGGCTTGCTCGTAAACAGCGAACACGGAGGGTCCAGTTGCATGTGGGGCTGCATAAAGGCTCCCCTGGGGAGTTCAGTTGTACCCAAAGCCTTCCTTTGGGGGCACTTCTGGATGGGTGAATGGGGCTTGAAATGCTTTTTCAGTGGCCCGAGTTTTCAGTCGTCTGCCATGCGTTCCAGGGTTATATTTAGGGTTGCTGTGAAAGAGCGAATACGGAGGGTCCAGTTGCATGTGGGGCTGCATAAAGGCTCCCCTGAGGAGTTCAGTTGTACACAAAGCCTTCCTTTGGGGGCACTTCTGGATGGGCGAAAGGGGCTCGGAAAGCGTTTTCCGTGGCCCGAGTTTTCAGTCTTCTGCCATGCTGGCTAGGGATATATTTAGGCTTGCTCGGAAAGAGAGAATCCGGAGGATCCAGTTGCATGTGGGGCTGCAGAAAGGCTCCCCTGGGGAGTTCAGTTGTACCCAAAGCCTTCCTTTGGTTGCACTTCTGGATGGGTGAATGGGGCTTGAAACGCTTTTTCTGTGGCCTGAGGTTTCAGACTTCTGCCTTGCTGGCTAGTGTTATATTAAGGGTTGCTCGTAAACAGCGAACAAGGGGGGTCCAGTTGCATGTGGGGCTGCGTAAAGGGTCCCCTGGGGAGTTCAGTTGTACCCAAAGCCTTCCTTTGGGGGCACTTCTGGATGCGTGAATGGGGTACAAACTCGTTTTCTGTGGCCCGAGTTTTCAGTCTTCTGCCATGCTGGTAAGAGTTATATTTAGGGTTGCTCGGAAAGAGCGAACCCGGACGATCCAGTTGCATGTGGAGCTGCATAAAGGCTCCCCTGGGGAGTTCAGTTGTACCCAAAGCCTTCCTTTGGGGGCACTTCTGGATGGGTGAATGAGGCTTGAAATGCTTTTTCAGTGGCCCGAGTTTTCAGTCGTCTGCCCTGCGTTCCAGGGTTATATTTAGGGTTGCTGTAAAGAGCGAATACGGAGGGTCCAGTTGCATGTGGGGCTGCATAAAGGCTCCCCTGAGGAGTTCAGTTGTACACAAAGCCTTCCTTTGGGGGCACTTCTGGATGGGCAAAAGGGGCTCGGAAAGCGTTTTCCGTGGCCCGAGTTTTCAGTCTTCTGCCATGCTGGCTAGGGATATATTTAGGCTTGCTCGGAAAGAGAGAACCCGGAGCGTCCAGTTGCATGTGGGGCTGCATAAAGGCTCCCCTGGGGAGTTCACTTGTACACAAAGCCTTCCTCTGGGGGCACTTCTGGATGGGCGAAAGGGGCTCGGAAAGCGTTTTCTGGGGCCCGAGTTTTCAGGCGTCTCCAATGCCGGCTAGGGCTATGTTTAGTGTTGCTCGGAAAGAGAGAACCCGGAGGGTCCAGTTGCATGTGGGGCTGCATAAAGGCTCCCCTGGGGAGTTCACTTGTACCCAAAGCTTTCCTTTGGGGGCACTTTGGGATGGTCCAAGGGGAATCGCAATGCGTTTTCTGAGGCCCGCATTTTCAGTCTTCTCCCATTGCGCCGAGGATTATATTTAGGCTTGCGGTGAAAGAGCGAATAAGGAGTGTCCAGTTGCATGTGGGGCTGCATAAAGGCTCCCCTGGGGAGTTCAGTTATACCCAAAGCCTTCCTCTGGGGGTACTTTTGGATGGGCGAAAGGGGCTCGGAATGCGTTTTCTTGGGCCCGAGTTTTCAGTCGTCTCCCATGCCGGATAGGGCTATGTTTAGTGTTCCTCGGAAAGAGTGAACCCGGAGGGTCCAGTTGCATGTGGGGCTGCATAAAGGCTCCCCTGGGGAGTTCAGATGTACCCAAAGACTTCCTCTGGGGGCACTTTTGGATGGGCGAATGGGGCTCGGAATAAGTTTTCTGGGGCCGGAATTTTCAGTCGTCTCCCATGCCGGCTAGGGCTATGTTTAGTGTTGCTCGGAAAGAGCGAACGCGGAGGGTCCAGTTGCATGTGGGGCTGCATAAAGGCTCCCCTGGGGAGTTCAGCTGTACCCAAAGCCCTCCTCTGGGGGTACTTTTGGATGGGCGAAAGGGGCTCGGAATGCGTTTTCTGAGGCACGAGTTTTCAGTTCTCTCCAATGCCGGCTAGTGCTATATTTTGTGTTTCTCGGAATGAGCGAATACGGAGGGTCCAGTTGCATGTGGGGCTGCGTAAAGGCTGCCCTGGAGAGTTTATTGTACCCAAAGCCTTCCTCTGGGGGCACTTCTAGATGGGCGAATGGGGCTTGTAACGCGTATTCTGGGGCCCGATTTTTCAGTCGTCTTCCATGCGGGCCAGGGATATATTTAGGTTTCCTCGGAAAGAGCGAATAGGGAGGGTCCAGTTGCATGTGGGGCTGCATAAAGGCTCCCCTGGGGAGTTCACTTGTATTCAAAGCCTTCCTTTGGGGGCACTTTTGGATGGGCGAATGGGGCTTGTAATGCGTTTTCTGGGGCCCGATTTTTCAGTCGTCTGCCATGCGGGCCAGGGATATATTTAGGCTTGCTGTGAAAGAGCGTATACGGAGGGTCCAGTTGCATGTGGGGCTGCATAAAGGCTCCCCTGGGGAGTTCAGTTGTACCCAAAGCCTTCCTTCGGGGGCACTTTTGGATGGGCGAATGGGGCTTGTAATGCGTTTTCTGGGGCCCGATTTTTCAGTCGTCTGCCATGCGGGCCAGGGATATATTTAGGCTTGCTGTGAAAGAGCGTATACGGAGGGTCCAGTTGCATGTGGGGCTGCATAAAGGCTCCCCTGGGGAGTTCAGTTGTACCCAAAGCCTTCCTTTGGGGGCACTTCTGGATGGGTGAATGGGGCTTGAAACGCTTTTTCTGTGGCCCGAGTTTTCAGTCTTCTGCCATGCTGGCTTGTGTTATATTTAGGCTTGCGGTGAAAGAGCGAACGCGGAGGGTCCAGTTGCATGTGGGGCTGCATAAAGGCTCCCCTGGGGAGTTCAGTTGTACCCAAAGCCTTCCTCTGGGGGCACTTCTGGATGGGCGAATGGGGCTTGTAACGCGTTTTCTGGGGCCCGATTTTTCAGTCGTCTGCCATGCGGGCCAGGGTTATATTTAGGGTTGCTGTGAAAGAGCGTATACGGAGGGTCCAGTTGCATGTGGGGCTGCATAAAGGCTCCCCTGGGGAGTTCAGTTGTACCCAAAGCCTTCCTCTGGGGGCAATTCTGGATGGGTGAATGGGGCTTGAAACGCTTTTTCTGTGGCCCGAGTTTTCAGTCTTCTGCCATGCTGGCTAATGTTATATTTAGGGTTGCTCGGAAACAGCGAACCCGGAGGGTCCAGTTGCATGTGGGGCTGCATAAAGGCTCCCCTGGGGAGTTCAGTTGTACCCAAAGCCTTCCTTTAGGGGCACTTTTCGATGGGCGAAAGGGTCTTGTA
The DNA here is from genome assembly GCF_963932015.1 of Anas acuta. NCBI lineage: Eukaryota > Metazoa > Chordata > Aves > Anseriformes > Anatidae > Anas > Anas acuta. Next base: position 329,033 of record NW_027076210.1, on the reverse strand, counting down.
ATGCGATATATTTGGCCCGATATTTCAGTCGTCTCCCATTCCGGCAAGGGATATATTTAGTGTTGCTCGGAAAGAGCGAACCGGGAGGGTCCAGTTGCATGTGGGGCTGCATAAAGACTCCCCTGGGGAGTTCACTTGTACCCAAAGCCTTCCTTTGGGGGCACTTTTGGATGGTCCAAGGGGAATCGCAATGCGTTTTCTGAGGCCCGCATTTTCAGTCTTCTCCCATTGCGCCGAGGATTATATTTAGGCTTGCGGTGAAAGAGCGAATATGGAGTGTCCAGTTGCATGTGGGGCTGCATAAAGGCTCCCCTAGGGAGTTCAGTTGTACAAAAGCCTTCCTTTGGGGGCACTTCTGGATGGGCGAATGGGGCTTGTAACGCGTTTTCTGGGGCCCGATTTTTCAGTCGTCTGCCATGCGGGCCAGGGTTATATATAGGGTTGCTGTGAAAGAGCGAATACGGAGAGTCCAGTTGCATGTGGGGCTGCATAAAGGCTCCCCTGGGGAGTTTACTTGTACCCAAAGCCTTCCTCTGGGGGCACTTCTGGATGGGCGAATGGGGCTTGTAACGCGTATTCTGCGGCCCGATTTTTCTGTCGTCTTCCATGCGGGCCAGGGATATATTTAGGTTTCCTCGGAAAGAGCGAATAGGGAGGGTCCAGTTGCATGTGGGGCTGCATAAAGGATCCCCTGTGGAGTTCAGTTATATCCAAAGCCTTCATCTGGGGGCACTTTTGAATGGGCGAAAGGGTCTCGGAAAGCGTTTTCTGGGACCCGAGTTTTCAGTCGTCTCCCATGCCGGCTAGGGCTATGTTTAGTGTTGCTCGGAAAGAGCGAACGCGGAGGGTCCAGTTGCATGTGGGGCTGCATAAAGGCTCCACTGGGGAGTACCAGTTGCATGTGGGGCTGCGTAAAGGCTCCCCTGGGGAGTTCACTTGTACCCAAAGCCTTCCTCTGGGTTCACTTTTGGATTGGCGAATTAGGCTTTTAACGCATTTTCTGTGGCCCGAGCTTTCAGTCGACTGCCAGGCGTGCTAGGGCTATATTTAGGCTTGCGGTGAAAGAGACAACCCGGAGGGTCCAGTTGCATGTGGGGCTGCATAAAGGCTCCCCTGGGGAGTTCAGTTGTACCCAAAGCCTTCCTTTGGGGGCACTTCTGGATGGGTGAATGGGGCTTGAAACGCATTTTCTGTGGCCCGAGTTTTCAGTCTTCTGCCATGGTGGCTAGGGCTATATTGAGGGTTGCTCGTAAACAGTGAACAAGGAGGGTCCAGTTGCATGTGGGGCTGCGTTAAGGCTCCCCTGGAGAGTTCAGTTGTACCCAAAGCCTTCCTCTGGGGGCACTTTTGGATGGGCGAATTAGGCTTTTAACGCATTTTCTGGGGCCTGAGTTTTCAGTCGACTGCCAGGCGGGCCAGGGCTATATTTAGGGTTGCTGTGAAAGAGTGAACCCGGAGGGTCCAGTTGCATGTGGGGCTGCGTTAAGGCTCCCCTGGGGAGTTCAGTTGTACCCAAAGCCTTCCTCTGGGGGCACTTTTGGATGGGCGAATGGGGCTCGTAACACATTTTCTGTGGCCCGAGCTTTCAGTCGACTGCCAGGCGTGCTAGGGATATATTTAGGGTTGCTGTGAAAGAGCGGATATGGAGGGTCCAGTTGCATGTGGGGCTGCGTTAAGGCTCCCCTGGGGAGTCCAGTTGTACCCAAAGCCTTCCTCTGGGGGCACTTTTGGATGGGCGAATTAGGCTTTTAACGCATTTTCTGTGGCCGGAGTTTTCAGTCGACTGCCAGGAGGGCCAAGGCTATATTTAGGGTTGCTGTGAAAGAGTGAACCCGGAGGGTCCAGTTGCATGTGGGGCTGCATAAAGGCTCCCCTGGGGAGTTCAGTTGTACCCAAAGCCTTCCTTTGGGGGCACTTTTGGATGGTCGAATGGGGCTTGTAGCACATTTTCTGTGGCCCGAGTTTTCAGTCTTCTGCCATGCTGGCTAGCGTTATATTTAGGGTTGCTGTAAAGAGCGAACCCGGAGGGTCCAGTTGCATGTGGGGCTGCGTAAAGGCTCCCCTGGGGAGTTCAGATGTACCCAAAGCCTTCCTTTGGAGGCACTTTTGTATGGGCGAATGGGGCTCGTAACACTTTTTCTGTGGCCAGAGCTTTTAGTCGACTGCCAGGCGTGCTAGGGCTATATTTAGGGTTGCTGTGAAAGAGTAAACCCGGATGGTCCAGTTGCATGTGGGGCTGCATAAAGGCTCCCCTGGGGAGTTCAGTTGTACCCAAAGCCTTCCTCTGGGAGCACTTTTGGATGGGCGAATTAGGCTTTTAACGCATTTTCTGGGGCCCGAGTTTTCAGTCGACTGCCAGGCGGGCCAGGGCTATATTTAGGGTTGCTGTGAAAGAGTGAACCCGGAGGGTCCAGTTGCATGTGGGGCTGCGTTAAGGCTCCCCTGGGGAGTTCACTTGTACCCAAAGCCTTCCTCTGGGGGCACTTTTACATGGTCCAAGGGGAATCGCAATGCGTTTTCTGAGGCCCGCTTTTTCAGTCTTCTCCCATTGCGCCGAGGGCTATATTTAGGCTTACGGTGAAAGAGTGAACCCGGAGGGTCCAGTTGCATGTGGGGCTGCATAAAGGCTCCCCTGGGGAGTTCAGTTGTACCCAAAGCCTTCCTTTGGGGGCACTTCTGGATGGGTGAATGGGGCTTGAAACGCATTTTCTGGAGCCCGAGTTTTCAGTCTTCTGCCATGGTGGCTAGGGGTATGTTTAGGGTTGCTCGTAAACAGTGAACAAGGAGGGTCCAGTTGCATGTGGGGCTGCATAAAGGCTCCCCTGGGGAGTTCACTTGTACCCAAAGCCTTCCTTTGGGGGCACTTTTGGATGGGCGAAAGGGGCTTGAAACGCTTTTTCTCTGGCCCGAGTTTTCAGTTTTCTGCCATGCTGGCTAGTGTTATATTTAGGGTTGCTTGTAAACAGCGAACACTGGTGGTCCAGTTGCGTATGGGCCTGCATAAAGGCTCCCCTGGGGAGTTCAGTTGTACCCAAAGCCTTCCTTTGGGGGCACTTTTGGATGGTCAAATGGGGCTTGTAGCACGTTTTCTGGGGCCCGATTTTTCAGTCGTCTGCCATGCGGGCCAGGGTTATATTTAGGGTTGCTGTGAAAGAGCGAATACGGAGGGTCCAGTTGCATGTGGGGCTGCATAAAGGCTCCCCTGGGGAGTTCACTTGTACCCAAAGCCTTCCTTTGGGGGCACTTCTGGATGGGTGAAAGGGGCTTGAAACGCTTTTTCTGTGGCCCGAGTTTTCAGTCTTCTGCCATGCTGGCTAGGGTTATATTTAGGGTTGCTTGTAAACAGTGAACACGGGGGGTCCAGTTGCGTATGGGCCTGCATAAAGGCTCCCCTGGGGAGTTCACTTGTACCCAAAGCCTTCCTTTGGGGGCACTTCAGGATGGGTGAATGGGGCTTGAAACGCATTTTCTGGAGCCCGAGTTTTCAGTCTTCTGCCATGGTGGCTAGGGGTATATATAGGGTTGCTCGTAAACAGTGAACAACGAGGGTCCAGTTGCATGTGGGGCTGTGTAAAGGCTCCCCTGGAGAGTTCAGTTGTACCCAAAGCCTTCCTCTGGGGGCACTTTTGGATGGGCGAATTAGGCTTTTAACGCATTTTCTGTGGCCGGAGTTTTCAGTCGACTGCCAGGCGGGCCAGGGCTATATTTAGGGTTGCTGTGAAAGAGTGAACCCGGAGGGTCCAGTTGCATGTGGGGCTGCGTTAAGGCTCCCCTGGGGAGTTCAGTTGTACCCAAAGCCTTCCTCTGGGGGCACTTTTGGATGGGCGAATTAGGCTTTTAACGCATTTTCTGGGGCCCGAGTTTTCAGTCGACTGCCAGGCGGGCCAGCGCTATATTTAGGGTTGCTGTGAAAGAGTGAACCCGGAGGGTCCAGTTGCATGTGGGGCTGCATAAAGGCTCCCCTGAGGAGTTCAGTTGTACACAAAGCCTTCCTTTGGGGGCACTTCTGGATGGGCAAAAGGGGCTCGGAAAGCGTTTTCCGTGGCCCGAGTTTTCAGTCTTCTGCCATGCTGGCTAGGGATATATTTAGGCTTGCTCGGAAAGAGAGAACCCGGAGCGTCCAGTTGCATGTGGGGCTGCATAAAGGCTCCCCTGGGGAGTTCACTTGTACACAAAGCCTTCCTTTGGGGGCACTTCTGGATGGGCGAAAGGGGCTCGGAAAGCGTTTTCTGGGGCCCGAGTTTTCAGGCGTCTCCAATGCCGGCTAGGGCTATGTTTAGTGTTGCTCGGAAAGAGAGAACCCGGAGGGTCCAGTTGCATGTGGGGCTGCATAAAGGCTCCCCTGGGGAGTTCACTTGTACCCAAAGCTTTCCTTTGGGGGCACTTTGGGATGGTCCAAGGGGAATCGCAATGCGTTTTCTGAGGCCCGCATTTTCAGTCTTCTCCCATTGCGCCGAGGATTATATTTAGGCTTGCGGTGAAAGAGCGAATAAGGAGTGTCCAGTTGCATGTGGGGCTGCATAAAGGCTCCCCTGGGGAGTTCAGTTATACCCAAAGCCTTCCTCTGGGGGTACTTTTGGATGGGCGAAAGGGGCTCGGAATGCGTTTTCTTGGGCCCGAGTTTTCAGTCGTCTCCCATGCCGGATAGGGCTATGTTTAGTGTTCCTCGGAAAGAGTGAACCCGGAGGGTCCAGTTGCATGTGGGGCTGCATAAAGGCTCCCCTGGGGAGTTCAGATGTACCCAAAGACTTCCTCTGGGGGCACTTTTGGATGGGCGAATGGGGCTCGGAATAAGTTTTCTGGGGCCGGAATTTTCAGTCGTCTCCCATGCCGGCTAGGGCTATGTTTAGTGTTGCTCGGAAAGAGCGAACGCGGAGGGTCCAGTTGCATGTGGGGCTGCATAAAGGCTCCCCTGGGGAGTTCAGCTGTACCCAAAGCCCTCCTCTGGGGGTACTTTTGGATGGGCGAAAGGGGCTCGGAATGCGTTTTCTGAGGCACGAGTTTTCAGTTCTCTCCAATGCCGGCTAGTGCTATATTTTGTGTTTCTCGGAATGAGCGAATACGGAGGGTCCAGTTGCATGTGGGGCTGCGTAAAGGCTGCCCTGGAGAGTTTATTGTACCCAAAGCCTTCCTCTGGGGGCACTTCTAGATGGGCGAATGGGGCTTGTAACGCGTATTCTGGGGCCCGATTTTTCAGTCGTCTTCCATGCGGGCCAGGGATATATTTAGGTTTCCTCGGAAAGAGCGAATAGGGAGGGTCCAGTTGCATGTGGGGCTGCATAAAGGCTCCCCTGGGGAGTTCACTTGTATTCAAAGCCTTCCTTTGGGGGCACTTTTGGATGGGCGAATGGGGCTTGTAATGCGTTTTCTGGGGCCCGATTTTTCAGTCGTCTGCCATGCGGGCCAGGGATATATTTAGGCTTGCTGTGAAAGAGCGTATACGGAGGGTCCAGTTGCATGTGGGGCTGCATAAAGGCTCCCCTGGGGAGTTCAGTTGTACCCAAAGCCTTCCTTCGGGGGCACTTTTGGATGGGCGAATGGGGCTTGTAATGCGTTTTCTGGGGCCCGATTTTTCAGTCGTCTGCCATGCGGGCCAGGGATATATTTAGGCTTGCTGTGAAAGAGCGTATACGGAGGGTCCAGTTGCATGTGGGGCTGCATAAAGGCTCCCCTGGGGAGTTCAGTTGTACCCAAAGCCTTCCTTTGGGGGCACTTCTGGATGGGTGAATGGGGCTTGAAACGCTTTTTCTGTGGCCCGAGTTTTCAGTCTTCTGCCATGCTGGCTTGTGTTATATTTAGGCTTGCGGTGAAAGAGCGAACGCGGAGGGTCCAGTTGCATGTGGGGCTGCATAAAGGCTCCCCTGGGGAGTTCAGTTGTACCCAAAGCCTTCCTCTGGGGGCACTTCTGGATGGGCGAATGGGGCTTGTAAGGCGTTTTCTGTGGCCCGATTTTTCAGTCGTCTGCCATGCGGGCCAGGGTTATATTTAGGCTTGCGGTGAAAGAGCGTATACGGAGGGTCCAGTTGCATGTGGGGCTGCATAAAGGCTCCCCTGGGGAGTTCAGTTGTACCCAAAGCCTTCCTCTGGGGGCACTTTTGGATGGGCGAATGGGGCTTGTAACGCGTTTTCTGGGGCCCGATTTTTCAGTCGTCTGCCATGCGGGCCAGGGTTATATTTAGGGTTGCTGTGAAAGAGCGTATACGGAGGGTCCAGTCGCATGTGGGGCTGCATAAAGGCTCCCCTGGGGAGTTCAGTTGTACCCAAAGCCTTCCTCTGGGGGCAATTCTGGATGGGTGAATGGGGCTTGAAACGCTTTTTCTGTGGCCCGAGTTTTCAGTCTTCTGCCATGCTGGCTAATGTTATATTTAGGGTTGCTCGGAAACAGCGAACCCGGAGGGTCCAGTTGCATGTGGGGCTGCATAAAGGCTCCCCTGGGGAGTTCAGTTGTACCCAAAGCCTTCCTTTAGGGGCACTTTTCGATGGGCGAAAGGGTCTTGTAATGCGATATATTTGGCCCGATATTTCAGTCGTCTCCCATTCCGGCAAGGGATATATTTAGTGTTGCTCGGAAAGAGCGAACCGGGAGGGTCCAGTTGCATGTGGGGCTGCATAAAGACTCCCCTGGGGAGTTCACTTGTACCCAAAGCCTTCCTTTGGGGGCACTTTTGGATGGTCCAAGGGGAATCGCAATGCGTTTTCTGAGGCCCGCATTTTCAGTCTTCTCCCATTGCGCCGAGGATTATATTTAGGCTTGCGGTGAAAGAGCGAATATGGAGTGTCCAGTTGCATGTGGGGCTGCATAAAGGCTCCCCTAGGGAGTTCAGTTGTACAAAAGCCTTCCTTTGGGGGCACTTCTGGATGGGCGAATGGGGCTTGTAACGCGTTTTCTGGGGCCCGATTTTTCAGTCGTCTGCCATGCGGGCCAGGGTTATATATAGGGTTGCTGTGAAAGAGCGAATACGGAGAGTCCAGTTGCATGTGGGGCTGCATAAAGGCTCCCCTGGGGAGTTTACTTGTACCCAAAGCCTTCCTCTGGGGGCACTTCTGGATGGGCGAATGGGGCTTGTAACGCGTATTCTGCGGCCCGATTTTTCTGTCGTCTTCCATGCGGGCCAGGGATATATTTAGGTTTCCTCGGAAAGAGCGAATAGGGAGGGTCCAGTTGCATGTGGGGCTGCATAAAGGATCCCCTGTGGAGTTCAGTTATATCCAAAGCCTTCATCTGGGGGCACTTTTGAATGGGCGAAAGGGTCTCGGAAAGCGTTTTCTGGGACCCGAGTTTTCAGTCGTCTCCCATGCCGGCTAGGGCTATGTTTAGTGTTGCTCGGAAAGAGCGAACGCGGAGGGTCCAGTTGCATGTGGGGCTGCATAAAGGCTCCACTGGGGAGTACCAGTTGCATGTGGGGCTGCGTAAAGGCTCCCCTGGGGAGTTCACTTGTACCCAAAGCCTTCCTCTGGGTTCACTTTTGGATTGGCGAATTAGGCTTTTAACGCATTTTCTGTGGCCCGAGCTTTCAGTCGACTGCCAGGCGTGCTAGGGCTATATTTAGGCTTGCGGTGAAAGAGCGTATACGGAGGGTCCAGTTGCATGTGGGGCTGCATAAAGGCTCCCCTGGGGAGTTCAGTTGTACCCAAAGCCTTCCTTTGGGGGCACTTCTGGATGGGTGAATGGGGCTTGAAACGCATTTTCTGTGGCCCGAGTTTTCAGTCTTCTGCCATGGTGGCTAGGGCTATATTGAGGGTTGCTCGTAAACAGTGAACAAGGAGGGTCCAGTTGCATGTGGGGCTGCGTTAAGGCTCCCCTGGAGAGTTCAGTTGTACCCAAAGCCTTCCTCTGGGGGCACTTTTGGATGGGCGAATTAGGCTTTTAACGCATTTTCTGGGGCCTGAGTTTTCAGTCGACTGCCAGGCGGGCCAGGGCTATATTTAGGGTTGCTGTGAAAGAGTGAACCCGGAGGGTCCAGTTGCATGTGGGGCTGCGTTAAGGCTCCCCTGGGGAGTTCAGTTGTACCCAAAGCCTTCCTCTGGGGGCACTTTTGGATGGGCGAATGGGGCTCGTAACACATTTTCTGTGGCCCGAGCTTTCAGTCGACTGCCAGGCGTGCTAGGGATATATTTAGGGTTGCTGTGAAAGAGCGGATATGGAGGGTCCAGTTGCATGTGGGGCTGCGTTAAGGCTCCCCTGGGGAGTCCAGTTGTACCCAAAGCCTTCCTCTGGGGGCACTTTTGGATGGGCGAATTAGGCTTTTAACGCATTTTCTGTGGCCGGAGTTTTCAGTCGACTGCCAGGAGGGCCAAGGCTATATTTAGGGTTGCTGTGAAAGAGTGAACCCGGAGGGTCCAGTTGCATGTGGGGCTGCATAAAGGCTCCCCTGGGGAGTTCAGTTGTACCCAAAGCCTTCCTTTGGGGGCACTTTTGGATGGTCGAATGGGGCTTGTAGCACATTTTCTGTGGCCCGAGTTTTCAGTCTTCTGCCATGCTGGCTAGCGTTATATTTAGGGTTGCTGTAAAGAGCGAACCCGGAGGGTCCAGTTGCATGTGGGGCTGCGTAAAGGCTCCCCTGGGGAGTTCAGATGTACCCAAAGCCTTCCTTTGGAGGCACTTTTGTATGGGCGAATGGGGCTCGTAACACTTTTTCTGTGGCCAGAGCTTTTAGTCGACTGCCAGGCGTGCTAGGGCTATATTTAGGGTTGCTGTGAAAGAGTAAACCCGGATGGTCCAGTTGCATGTGGGGCTGCATAAAGGCTCCCCTGGGGAGTTCAGTTGTACCCAAAGCCTTCCTCTGGGAGCACTTTTGGATGGGCGAATTAGGCTTTTAACGCATTTTCTGGGGCCCGAGTTTTCAGTCGACTGCCAGGCGGGCCAGGGCTATATTTAGGGTTGCTGTGAAAGAGTGAACCCGGAGGGTCCAGTTGCATGTGGGGCTGCGTTAAGGCTCCCCTGGGGAGTTCACTTGTACCCAAAGCCTTCCTCTGGGGGCACTTTTGCATGGTCCAAGGGGAATCGCAATGCGTTTTCTGAGGCCCGCTTTTTCAGTCTTCTCCCATTGCGCCGAGGGCTATATTTAGGCTTACGGTGAAAGAGTGAACCCGGAGGGTCCAGTTGCATGTGGGGCTGCATAAAGGCTCCCCTGGGGAGTTCAGTTGTACCCAAAGCCTTCCTTTGGGGGCACTTCTGGATGGGTGAATGGGGCTTGAAACGCATTTTCTGGAGCCCGAGTTTTCAGTCTTCTGCCATGGTGGCTAGGGGTATGTTTAGGGTTGCTCGTAAACAGTGAACAAGGAGGGTCCAGTTGCATGTGGGGCTGCATAAAGGCTCCCCTGGGGAGTTCACTTGTACCCAAAGCCTTCCTTTGGGGGCACTTTTGGATGGGCGAAAGGGGCTTGAAACGCTTTTTCTCTGGCCCGAGTTTTCAGTTTTCTGCCATGCTGGCTAGTGTTATATTTAGGGTTGCTTGTAAACAGCGAACACTGGTGGTCCAGTTGCGTATGGGCCTGCATAAAGGCTCCCCTGGGGAGTTCAGTTGTACCCAAAGCCTTCCTTTGGGGGCACTTTTGGATGGTCAAATGGGGCTTGTAGCACGTTTTCTGGGGCCCGATTTTTCAGTCGTCTGCCATGCGGGCCAGGGTTATATTTAGGGTTGCTGTGAAAGAGCGAATACGGAGGGTCCAGTTGCATGTGGGGCTGCATAAAGGCTCCCCTGGGGAGTTCACTTGTACCCAAAGCCTTCCTTTGGGGGCACTTCTGGATGGGTGAAAGGGGCTTGAAACGCTTTTTCTGTGGCCCGAGTTTTCAGTCTTCTGCCATGCTGGCTAGGGTTATATTTAGGGTTGCTTGTAAACAGTGAACACGGGGGGTCCAGTTGCGTATGGGCCTGCATAAAGGCTCCCCTGGGGAGTTCACTTGTACCCAAAGCCTTCCTTTGGGGGCACTTCAGGATGGGTGAATGGGGCTTGAAACGCATTTTCTGGAGCCCGAGTTTTCAGTCTTCTGCCATGGTGGCTAGGGGTATATATAGGGTTGCTCGTAAACAGTGAACAACGAGGGTCCAGTTGCATGTGGGGCTGTGTAAAGGCTCCCCTGGAGAGTTCAGTTGTACCCAAAGCCTTCCTCTGGGGGCACTTTTGGATGGGCGAATTAGGCTTTTAACGCATTTTCTGTGGCCGGAGTTTTCAGTCGACTGCCAGGCGGGCCAGGGCTATATTTAGGGTTGCTGTGAAAGAGTGAACCCGGAGGGTCCAGTTGCATGTGGGGCTGCGTTAAGGCTCCCCTGGGGAGTTCAGTTGTACCCAAAGCCTTCCTCTGGGGGCACTTTTGGATGGGCGAATTAGGCTTTTAACGCATTTTCTGGGGCCCGAGTTTTCAGTCGACTGCCAGGCGGGCCAGCGCTATATTTAGGGTTGCTGTGAAAGAGTGAACCCGGAGGGTCCAGTTGCATGTGGGGCTGCATAAAGGCTCCCCTGGGGAGTTCATTTGGACCCAAAGCCTTCCTTTGGGGGCACTTTTGGATGGTCGAATGCGGCTTGTAGCACGTTTTCTGTGGCCGGAGTTTTCAGTCTTCTGCCATGCTGGCTAGGGCTATATTTAGTGTTGCTGTAAAGAGCGAACACGGAGGGTCCAGTTGCATGTGGGGCTGCATAAAGGCTCCCCTGGGGAGTTCAGTTGTACCCAAAGCCTTCCTTTGGGGGCACTTCTGGATGGGTGAATGGGGCTTGAAACGCATTTTCTGGAGCCCGAGTTTTCAGTCTTCTGCCAGGTTGGCTAGGGGTATATTTAGGGTTGCTCGTAAACAGTGAACAAGGAGGGTCCAGTTGCATGTGGGGCTGCGTTAAGGCTCCCCTGGGGAGTTCAGTTGTACCCAAAGCCTTCCTCTGGGGGCACTTTTGGATGGGCGAATTAGGCTTTTAACGCATTTTCTGGGGCCCGAGTTTTCAGTCGACTTCCAGGCGGGCCAGGGCTATATTTAGGGTTGCTGTGAAAGAGTGAACCCGGAGGGTCCAGTTGCATGTGGGGCTGCGTTAAGGCTCCCCTGGGGAGTTCACTTGTACCCAAAGCCTTCCTTTGGGGGCACTTCTGAATGGGCGAAAGGGGCTTGAAACGCATTTTCTGGAGCCCGAGTTTTCAGTCTTCTACCATGCTGGCTAGGGTTATATTTAGGGTTGCTGTAAAGAGCGAACTCGGAGGGTCCAGTTGCATGTGGGGCTGCGTTAAGGCTCCCCTGGGGAGTTCACTTGTACCCAAAGCCTTCCTCTGGGGGCACTTTTGGATGGGCGAATTAGGCTTTTAACGCATTTTCTGGGGCCCGAGTTTTCAGTCGACTGCCAGGTGGGCCAGGGCTATATTTAGGGTTGCTGTGAAAGAGTGAACCCGGAGGGTCCAGTTGCATGTGGGGCTGCATAAAGGCTCCCCTGGGGAGTTCAGTTGTACCCAAAGCCTTCCTCTGGGGGCACTTTTGGATGGGTGAATGGGGCTTGAAACGCATTTTCTGGGGCCCGAGTTTTCAGTCTTCTACCATGGTGGCTAGGGGTATATATAGGGTTGTTCGTAAACAGTGAACAAGGAGGGTCCAGTTGCATGTGGGGCTGCGTAAAGGCTCCCCTGGGGAGTTCACTAGTACCCAAAGCCTTCCTCTGGGGGCACTTTTGGATGGGTGAATGGGGCTTGAAACGCATTTTCTGGAGCCCGAGTTTTCAGTCTTCTGCCATGGTGGCTAGGGGTATATATAGGGTTGATCGTAAACAGTGAACAAGGAGGGTCCAGTTGCATGTGGGGCTGCGTAAAGGATCCCCTGGGGAGTTCACTTGTACCCAAAGCCTTCCTCTGGGGGCACTTTTGGATGGGCGAATTAGACTTTTAACGCATTTTCTGGGGCCCGAGTTTTCAGTCGACTGCCGTGAGGGCCAGGGCTATATTTAGGGTTGCTGTGAAAGAGCGAATACGGAGTGTCCAGTTGCATGTGGGGCTGCATAAAGGCTCCCCTGGGGAGTTCATTTGGACCCAAAGCCTTCCTTTGGAGGCACTTTTGGATGGGCGAATGGGGCTCGTAACACATTTTCTGTGGCCCGAGCTTTCAGTCTTCTGCCATGCTGGCTAGGGTTATATTTAGGGTTGCTGTAAAGAGCGAACACGGAGGGTCCAGTTGCATGTGGGGCTGCATAAAGGCTCCCCTGGGGAGTTCAGATGTACCCAAAGCCTTCCTTTGGAGGCACTTTTGTATGGGCGAATGGGGCTCGTAACACATTTTCTGTGGCCCGAGCTTTCAGTCGACTGCCAGGCGTGCTAGGGCTATATTTAGGCTTGCGGTGAAAGAGTGAACCCGGAGGGTCCAGTTGCATGTGGGGCTGCATAAAGGCTCCCCTGGGGAGTTCACTTGTACCCAAAGCCTTCCTTTGGGGGCACTTCTGGATGGGTGAATGGGGCTTGAAACGCATTTTCTGGAGCCCGAGTTTTCAGTCTTCTGCCATGGTGGCTAGGGGTATATTTAGGGTTGCTCGTAAACAGTGAACAAGGAGGGTCCAGTTGCATGTGGGGCTGCGTTAAGGCTCCCCTGAAGAGTTCAGTTGGACCCAAAGCCTTCCTCTGGGGGCACTTTTGGATGGGCGAATTAGGCTTTTAACGCATTTTCTGGGGCCTGAGTTTTCAGTCGACTGCCAGGCTGGCCAGGGCTTTATTTAGGGTTGCTGTGAAAGAGCGAATACGGAGGGTCCAGTTGCATGTGGGGCTGCGTTAAGGCTCCCCTGGGGAGTTCAGATGTACCCAAAGCCTTCCTCTGGGGGCACTTTTGCATGGTCCAAGGGGAATCGCAATGCGTTTTCTGAGGCCCGCTTTTTCAGTCTTCTCCCATTGCGCCGAGGGCTATATTTAGGCTTACGGTGAAAGAGTGAACCCGGAGGGTCCAGTTGCATGTGGGGCTGCATAAAGGCTCCCCTGGGGAGTTCACATGTACCCAAAGCCTTCCTTTGGGGGCACTTCTGGATGGGTGAATGGGGCTTGAAACGCATTTTCTGGAGCCCGAGTTTTCAGTCTTCTGCCATGGTGGCTAGGGGTATGTTTAGGGTTGCTCGTAAACAGTGAACAAGGATGGTCCAGTTGCATGTGGGGCTGCATAAAGGCTCCCCTGGGGAGTTCACTTGTACCCAAAGCCTTCCTTTGGGGGCACTTCTGGATGGGCGAAAGGGGCTTGAAACGCTTTTTCTCTGGCCCGAGTTTTCAGTTTTCTGCCATGGTGGCTAGTGTTATATTTAGGGTTGCTTGTAAACAGCGAACACTGGTGGTCCAGTTGCGTATGGGCCTGCATAAAGGCTCCCCTGGGGAGTTCAGTTGTACCCAAAGCCTTCCTTTGGGGGCACTTTTGGATGGTCAAATGGGGCTTGTAGCACGTTTTCTGGGGCCCGATTTTTCAGTCGTCTGCCATGCGGGCCAGGGTTATATTTAGGGTTGCTGTGAAAGAGCGAATACGGAGGGTCCAGTTGCATGTGGGGCTGCATAAAGGCTCCCCTGGGGAGTTCATTTGGACCCAAAGCCTTCCTTTGGGGGCACTTCTGGATGGGTGAAAGGGGCTTGAAACGCTTTTTCTGTGGCCCGAGTTTTCAGTCTTCTGCCATGCTGGCTAGGGTTATATTTAGGGTTGCTGTAAAGAGCGAACACGGAGGGTCCAGTTGCATGTGGGGCTGCATAAAGGCTCCCCTGGGGAGTTCAGTTGGACCCAAAGCCTTCCTTTGGGGGCACTTCTGGATGGGTGAATGGGGCTTGAAACGCATTTTCTGGAGCCCGAGTTTTCAGTCTTCTGCCATGGTGGCTAGGGGTATATTTAGGGTTGCTGTGAAAGAGCGAATACGGAGGGTCCAGTTGCATGTAGGGCTGCGTAAAGGCTCCCCTGGGGAGTTCAGTTGTACCCAAAGCCTTCAACTGGGGGCACTTTTGGATGGGCGAATTAGGCTTTTAACGCATTTTCTGGGGCCCGAGTTTTCAGTCGACTGCCAGGCGGGCCAGGGCGATATTTAGGGTTGCTGTGAAAGAGTGAATGCGGAGGGTCCAGTTGCATGTGGGGCTGCATAAAGGCTCCCCTGGGGAGTTCAGTTGTACCCAAAGCCTTCCTTTCGGGGCACTTCTGGATGGGTGAATGGGGCTTGAAACGCTTTTTCTGTGGCCCGAGTTTTCAGTCTTCTGCCATGCTGGCTAGGGGTATATTTAGGGTTGCTTGTAAACAGCGAACACGGGGGGTCCAGTTGCGTATGGGCCTGCATAAAGGCTCCCCTGGGGAGTTCACTTGTACCCAAAGCCTTCCTCTGGGGGCACTTTTGGATGGGCGAATTAGACTTTTAACGCATTTTCTGGGGCCCGAGTTTTCAGTCGACTGCCAGGCGGGCCAGGGCTATATTTAGGGTTGCTGTGAAAGAGCGAATACGGAGGGTCCAGTTGCATGTGGGGCTGCGTTAAGGCTCCCCTGGGGAGTTCATTTGTACCCAAAGCCTTCCTCTGGGGGCACTTTTGCATGGTCCAAGGGGAATCGCAATGCGTTTTCTGAGGCCCGCTTTTTAAGTCTTCTCCCATTGCGCCGAGGGCTATATTTAGGCTTAAGGTGAAAGAGTGAACCCGGAGGGTCCAGTTGCATGTGGGGCTGCATAAAGGCTCCCCTGGGGAGTTCACTTGTACCCAAAGCCTTCCTTTGGGGGCACTTCTGGATGGGCGAAAGGGGCTTGAAACGCATTTTCTGGAGCCCGAGTTTTCAGTTTTCTGCCATGGTGGCTAGTGTTATATTTAGGGTTGCTTGTAAACAGCGAACACTGGTGGTCCAGTTGCGTATGGGCCTGCATAAAGGCTCCCCTGGGGAGTTCAGTTGTACCCAAAGCCTTCCTTTGGGGGCACTTTTGGATGGTCAAATGGGGCTTGTAGCACGTTTTCTGGGGCCCGATTTTTCAGTCATCTGCCATGCGGGCCAGGGTTATATTTAGGGTTGCTGTGAAAGAGCGAATACGGAGGGTCCAGTTGCATGTGGGGCTGCATAAAGGCTCCCCTGGGGAGTTCACTTGTACCCAAAGCCTTCCTTTGGGGGCACTTCTGGATGGGTGAATGGGGCTTGAAACGCATTTTCTGGAGCCCGAGTTTTCAGTCTTCTGCCATGGTGGCTAGGGGTATATATAGGGTTGCTCATAAACAGTGAACAAGGAGGGTCCAGTTGCATGTGGGGCTGCGTAAAGGCTCCCCTGGGGAGTTCACTTGTACCCAAAGCCTTCCTCTGGGGGCACCTTTGGATGGGCGAATTAGACTTTTAACGCATTTTCTGGGGCCCGAGTTTTCAGTCGACTGCCGTGATGGCCAGGGCTATATTTAGGGTTGCTGTGAAAGAGCGAATACGGAGGGTCCAGTTGCATGTGGGGCTGCATAAAGGCTCCCCTGGGGAGTTCATTTGGACCCAAAGCCTTCCTTTGGAGGCACTTTTGGATGGGCGAATGGGGCTCGTAACACATTTTCTGTGGCCCGAGCTTTCAGTCGACTGCCAGGCGGGCCAGGGCTATATTTAGGCTTGCGGTGAAAGAGCGAACCCGGAGGGTCCAGTTGCATGTGGGGCTGCATAAAGGCTCCCCTGGGGAGTTCACTTGTACCCAAAGCCTTCCTTTGGGGGCACTTCTGGATGGGTGAATGGGGCTTGAAACGCATTTTCTGGAGCCCGAGTTTTCAGTCTTCTGCCATGGTGGCTAGGGGTATATTTAGGGTTGCTCGTAAACAGTGAACAAGGAGGGTCCAGTTGCATGTGGGGCTGCGTTAAGGCTCCCCTGGGGAGTTCAGTTGTACCCAAAGCCTTCCTTTGGGGGCACTTTTGGATGGTCGAATGGGGCTTGTAGCACGTTTTCTGTGGCCCGAGTTTTCAGTCTTCTGCCATGCTGGCTAGGGTTATATTTAGGGTTGCTGTAAAGAGCGAACACGGAGGGTCCAGTTGCATGTGGGGCTGCATAAAGGCTCCCCTGGGGAGTTCAGATGTACCCAAAGCCTTCCTTTGGAGGCACTTTTGGATGGGCGAATGGGGCTCGTAACACATTTTCTGTGGCCCGAGCTTTTAGTCGACTGCCAGGAGTGCTAGGGCTATATTTAGGGTTGCTGTGAAAGAGTGAACCCGGAGGGTCCAGTTGCATGTGGGGCTGCATAAAGGCTCCCCTGGGGAGTTCAGTTGTACCCAAAGCCTTCCTCTGGGGGCACTTCTGGATGGGTGAATGGGGCTTGAAACGCATTTTCTTAAGCCCGAGTTTTCAGTCTTCTGCCAGGTTGGCTAGGGGTATATTTAGGGTTGCTCGTAAACAGTGAACAAGGAGGGTCCAGTTGCATGTGGGGCTGCGTTAAGGCTCCCCTGGGGAGTTCAGTTGTACCCAAAGCCTTCCTCTGGGGGCACTTTTGGATGGGCGAATTAGGCTTTTAAGGCATTTTCTGGGGCCCGAGTTTTCAGTCGACTGCCAGGCGGGCCAGGGCTATATTTAGGGTTGCTGTGAAAAAGTGAACCCGGAGGGTCCAGTTGCATGTGGGGCTGCGTTAAGGCTCCCCTGGGGAGTTCACTTGAACCCAAAGCCTTCCTTTGGGGGCACTTCTGAATGGGCGAAAGGGGCTTGAAACACTTTTTCTGTGGCCCGAGTTTTCAGTCTTCTACCATACTGGCTAGGGTTATATTTAGGGTTGCTGTAAAGAGCGAACACGGAGGGTCCAGTTGCATGTGGGGCTGCGTAAAGGCTCCCCTGGGGAGTTCAGATGTATCCAAAGCCTTCCTTTGGGGGCACTTTTGGATGGGCGAATGGGGCTCGTAACACATTTTCTGTGGCCCGAGTTTTCAGTCTTCTGCCATGGTGGCTAGGGGTATATTTAGGGTTGCTCGTAAACAGTGAACAAGGATGGTCCAGTTGCATGTGGGGCTGCATAAAGGCTCCCCTGGGGAGTTCAGTTGTACCCAAAGCCTTCCTTTGGGGGCACTTCAGGATGGGTGAATGGGGCTTGAAACACATTTTCTGGAGCCGGAGTTTTCAGTCTTCTGCCATGCTGGCTAGGGGTATATTTAGGGTTGCTCGTAAACAGTGAACAAGGAGGGTCCAGTTGCATGTGGGGCTGCGTAAAGGCTCACCTGGGGAGTTCAGTTGTACCCAAAGCCTTCCTCTGGGGGCACTTTTGGATGGACGAATTAGGCTTTTAACAGTTTTTCTGGAGCCCGAGTTTTCAGTCGACTGCCAGGCGGGCCAGGGTTATATTTAGGGTTGCTGTGAAAGAGCGAATACGGAGGGTCCAGTTGCATGTGGGGCTGCGTTAAGGCTCCCCTGGGGAGTTCAGTTGTACCCAAAGCCTTCCACTGGGGGCACTTTTGGATGGGCGAATTAGGCTTTTAACGCATTTTCTGGGGCCCGAGTTTTCAGTCGACTGCCAGGCGGGCCAGGGCTATATTTAGGGTTGCTGTGAAAGAGTGAACCCGGAGGGTCCAGTTGCATGTGGGGCTGCATAAAGGCTCCCCTGGGGAGTTCAGCTGTACCCAAAGCCTTCCTTTCGGGGCACTTCTGGATGTGTGAATGGGGCTTGAAACGCTTTTTCTGTGGCCCGAGTTTTCAGTTTTCTGCCATGCTGGCTAGGGGTATATTTAGGGTTGCTTGTAAACAGCGAACACGGGGGGTCCAGTTGCGTATGGGCCTGCATAAAGGCTCCCCTGGGGAGTTCACTTGTACCCAAAGCCTTCCTCTGGGGGCACTTTTGGATGGGCGAATTAGACTTTTAACGCGTTTTCTGGGGCCCGAGTTTTCAGTCGACTGCCAGGCGGGCCAGGGCTATATTTAGGGTTGCTGTGAAAGAGCGAATACGGAGGGTCCAGTTGCATGTGGGGCTGCGTTAAGGCTCCCCTGGGGAGTTCATTTGTACCCAAAGCCTTCCTCTGGGGGCACTTTTGGATGGGTTAATTAGGCTTTTAACGCATTTTCTGGGGCCCGAGCTTTCAGTCGAGTGCCAGGCGGGCCAGGGCTATATTTAGGGTTGCTGTGAAAGAGTGAACCCGGAAGGTCCAGTTGCATGTGGGGCTGCATAAAGGCTCCCCTGGGGAGTTCAGTTGTACCCAAAGCCTTCCTTTGGGGGCACTTTTGAATGGGCAAAAGGGGCTTGAAACGCATATTCTGGGGCCCGAGTTTTCAGTCGAGTGCCAGGTGGGCCAGGGCTATATTTAGGGTTGCTGTAAAGAGCGAACACGGAGGGTCCAGTTGCATGTGGGGCTGCGTAAAGGCTCCCCTGGGGAGTTCAGATGTATCCAAAGCCTTCCTCTGGGGGCACTTTTGGATGGGCGAATGGGGCTCGTAACACATTTTCTGTGGCCCGAGCTTTCAGTCGACTGCCAGGCGTGCTAGGGCTATATTTAGGCTTGCGGTGAAAGAGTGAACCCGGAAGGTCCAGTTGCATGTGGGGCTGCATAAAGGCTCCCCTGGGGAGTTCAGTTGGACCCAAAGCCTTCCTTTGGGGGCACTTCTGGATGGGTGAATGGGGCTTGAAATGCATTTTCCTGAGCCCGAGTTTTCAGTATTCTGCCATGGTGTCTAGGGTTATATATAGGGTTGCTCGTAAACAGTGAACAAGGAGGGTCCAGTTGCATGTGGGGCTGTGTAAAGGCTCCCCTGGAGAGTTCAGTTGTACCCAAAGCCTTCCTTTGGGGGCACTTCTGAATGGGCGAAAGGGGCTTGAAACGCTTTTTCTGTGGCCCGAGTTTTCAGTCTTCTGCCATGGTGGCTAGGGGTATATATAGGGTTGCTCGTAAACAGTGAACAAGGAGGGTCCAGTTGCATGTGGGGCTGTGTAAAGGCTCCCCTGGAGAGTTCAGTTGTACCCAAAGCCTTCCTTTGGGGGCACTTTTGGATGGGCGAATTAGGCTTTTAACAGTTTTTCTGGGGCCCGAGTTTTCAGTCGACTGCCAGGCGGGCCAGGGCTATATTTAGGGTTGCTGTGAAAGAGCGAATACGGAGGGTCCAGTTGCATGTGGGGCTGCATAAAGGCTCCCCTGGGGAGTTCATTTGGACCCAAAGCCTTCCTTTGGAGGCACTTTTGGATGGGCGAATGGGGCTCGTAACACATTTTCTGTGGCCCGAGCTTTCAGTCGACTGCCAGGCGGGCCAGGGCTATATTTAGGCTTGCGGTGAAAGAGCGAACCCGGAGGGTCCAGTTGCATGTGGGGCTGCATAAAGGCTCCCCTGGGGAGTTCACTTGTACCCAAAGCCTTCCTTTGGGGGGCACTTCTGGATGGGTGAATGGGGCTTGAAACGCATTTTCTGGAGCCCGAGTTTTCAGTCTTCTGCCATGGTGGCTAGGGGTATATTTAGGGTTGCTCGTAAAACAGTGAACAAGGAGGGTCCAGTTGCATGTGGGGCTGCGTTAAGGCTCCCCTGGGGAGTTCAGTTGTACCTAAAGCCTTCCTTTGGGGGCACTTTTGGATGGTCGAATGGGGCTTGTAGCACGTTTTCTGTGGCCCGAGTTTTCAGTCTTCTGCCATGCTGGCTAGGGTTATATTTAGGGTTGCTGTAAAGAGCGAACACGGAGGGTCCAGTTGCATGTGGGGCTGCATAAAGGCTCCCCTGGGGAGTTCAGATGTACCCAAAGCCTTCCTTTGGAGGCACTTTTGGATGGGCGAATGGGGCTCGTAACACTTTTTCTGTGGCCCGAGCTTTTAGTCGACTGCCAGGAGTGCTAGGGCTATATTTAGGGTTGCTGTGAAAGAGTGAACCCGGAGGGTCCAGTTGCATGTGGGGCTGCATAAAGGCTCCCCTGGGGAGTTCAGTTGTACCCAAAGCCTTCCTCTGGGGGCACTTCTGGATGGGTGAATGGGG
Organism: Anas acuta; assembly: GCF_963932015.1. Taxonomy (NCBI): domain Eukaryota; kingdom Metazoa; phylum Chordata; class Aves; order Anseriformes; family Anatidae; genus Anas; species Anas acuta. The sequence goes on along the minus strand of NW_027076210.1, from coordinate 309,206 downwards.
CTTGAAACGCATTTTCTTAAGCCCGAGTTTTCAGTCTTCTGCCAGGTTGGCTAGGGGTATATTTAGGGTTGCTCGTAAACAGTGAACAAGGAGGGTCCAGTTGCATGTGGGGCTGCTTAAGGCTCCCCTGGGGAGTTCAGTTGTACCCAAAGCCTTCCTCTGGGGGCACTTTTGGATGGGCGAATTAGGCTTTTAAGGCATTTTCTGGGGCCCGAGTTTTCAGTCGACTGCCAGGCGGGCCAGGGCTATATTTAGGGTTGCTGTGAAAAAGTGAACCCGGAGGGTCCAGTTGCATGTGGGGCTGCGTTAAGGCTCCCCTGGGGAGTTCACTTGAACCCAAAGCCTTCCTTTGGGGGCACTTCTGAATGGGCGAAAGGGGCTTGAAACACTTTTTCTGTGGCCCGAGTTTTCAGTCTTCTACCATGCTGGCTAGGGTTATATTTAGGGTTGCTGTAAAGAGCGAACACGGAGGGTCCAGTTGCATGTGGGGCTGCGTAAAGGCTCCCCTGGGGAGTTCAGATGTATCCAAAGCCTTCCTTTGGGGCACTTTTGGATGGGCGAATGGGGCTCGTAACACATTTTCTGGGGCCCGAGTTTTCAGTCGACTGCCAGGCGGGCCAGGGTTATATTTAGGGTTGCTGTGAAAGAGTGAACCCGGAGGGTCCAGTTGCATGTGGGGCTGCGTAAAGGCTCCCCTGGGGAGTTCAGCTGTACCCAAAGCCTTCCTTTCGGGGCACTTCTGGATGGGTGAATGGGGCTTGAAACGCTTTTTCTGTGGCCCGAGTTTTCAGTTTTCTGCCATGCTGGCTAGGGGTATATTTAGGGTTGCTTGTAAACAGCGAACACGGGGGGTCCAGTTGCGTATGGGCCTGCATAAAGGCTCCCCTGGGGAGTTCACTTGTACCCAAAGCCTTCCTCTGGGGGCACTTTTGGATGGGCGAATTAGACTTTTAACGCGTTTTCTGGGGCCCGAGTTTTCAGTCGACTGCCAGGCGGGCCAGGGCTATATTTAGGGTTGCTGTGAAAGAGCGAATACGGAGGGTCCAGTTGCATGTGGGGCTGCGTTAAGGCTCCCCTGGGGAGTTCATTTGTACCCAAAGCCTTCCTCTGGGGGCACTTTTGGATGGGTTAATTAGGCTTTTAACGCATTTTCTGGGGCCCGAGCTTTCAGTCGAGTGCCAGGCGGGCCAGGGCTATATTTAGGGTTGCTGTGAAAGAGTGAACCCGGAAGGTCCAGTTGCATGTGGGGCTGCATAAAGGCTCCCCTGGGGAGTTCAGTTGTACCCAAAGCCTTCCTTTGGGGGCACTTTTGAATGGGCAAAAGGGGCTTGAAACGCATATTCTGGGGCCCGAGTTTTCAGTCGAGTGCCAGGCGGGCCAGGGCTATATTTAGGGTTGCTGTAAAGAGCGAACACGGAGGGTCCAGTTGCATGTGGGGCTGCGTAAAGGCTCCCCTGGGGAGTTCAGATGTATCCAAAGCCTTCCTCTGGGGGCACTTTTGGATGGGCGAATGGGGCTCGTAACACATTTTCTGTGGCCCGAGCTTTCAGTCGACTGCCAGGCGTGCTAGGGCTATATTTAGGCTTGCGGTGAAAGAGTGAACCCGGAAGGTCCAGTTGCATGTGGGGCTGCATAAAGGCTCCCCTGGGGAGTTCAGTTGGACCCAAAGCCTTCCTTTGGGGGCACTTCTGGATGGGTGAATGGGGCTTGAAATGCATTTTCCTGAGCCCGAGTTTTCAGTATTCTGCCATGGTGTCTAGGGTTATATATAGGGTTGCTCGTAAACAGTGAACAAGGAGGGTCCAGTTGCATGTGGGGCTGTGTAAAGGCTCCCCTGGAGAGTTCAGTTGTACCCAAAGCCTTCCTTTGGGGGCACTTCTGAATGGGCGAAAGGGGCTTGAAACGCTTTTTCTGTGGCCCGAGTTTTCAGTCTTCTGCCATGGTGGCTAGGGGTATATATAGGGTTGCTCGTAAACAGTGAACAAGGAGGGTCCAGTTGCATGTGGGGCTGTGTAAAGGCTCCCCTGGAGAGTTCAGTTGTACCCAAAGCCTTCCTTTGGGGGCACTTTTGGATGGGCGAATTAGGCTTTTAACAGTTTTTCTGGGGCCCGAGTTTTCAGTCGACTGCCAGGCGGGCCAGGGCTATATTTAGGGTTGCTGTGAAAGAGCGAATATGGAGGGTCCAGTTGCATGTGGGGCTGCGTTAAGGCTCCCCTGGGGAGTCCAGTTGTACCCAAAGCCTTCCTCTGGGGGCAATTTTGGATGGGCGAATTAGGCTTTTAACGCATTTTCTGTGGCCGGAGTTTTCAGTCGACTGCCAGGAGGGCCAGGGTTATATTTAGGGTTGCTGTGAAAGAGTGAACCCGGAGGGTCCAGTTGCATGTGGGGCTGCATAAAGGCTCCCCTGGGGAGTTCAGTTGGACCCAAAGCCTTCCTTTGGGGACACTTCTGGATGGGTGAATGGCGCTTGACACGCATTTTCTGGAGCCCGATTTTTCAGTCTTCTGCCATGGTGGCTAGGGGTATATTTAGGGTTGCTCGTAAACAGTGAACAAGGAGGGTCCAGTTGCATGTGGGGCTGCGTAAAGGCTCCCCTGGGGAGTTCAGTTGTACCCAAAGCCTTCCTCTGGGGGCACTTTTGGATGGGCGAATTAGGCTTTTAACGCATTTTCTGGGGCCCGAGTTTTCAGTCGACTGCCAGGCGGGCCAGGGCTATATTTAGGGTTGCTGTGAAAGAGTGAACCCAGAGGGTCCAGTTGCATGTGGGGCTGCGTTAAGGCTCCCCTGGGGAGTTCAGTTGTACCCAAAGCCTTCCTCTGGGGGCACTTTTGGATGGGCGAATTAGGCTTTTAACAGTTTTTCTGGGGCCCGAGTTTTCAGTCGACTGCCAGGCGGGCCAGGGCTATATTTAGTGTTGCTGTGAAAGAGCGAATACGGAGGGTCCAGTTGCATGTGGGGCTGCGTTAAGGCTCCCCTGGGGAGTTCATTTGGACCCAAAGCCTTCCTCTGGGGGCACTTTTGGATGGTCGAATAGGGCTTGTAGCACGTTTTCTGTGGCCCGAGTTTTCAGTCTTCTGCCATGCTGGCTAGGGTTATATTTAGGGTTGCTGTAAAGAGCGAACACGGAGGGTCAAGTTGCATGTGGGGCTGCGTAAAGGCTCCCCTGGGGAGTTCAGATGTATCCAAAGCCTTCCTTTTGGGGGCACTTTTGGATGGGCGAATCGGGCTCGTAACACATTTTCTGTGGCCCGAGCTTTCAGTCGACTGCCAGGCGTGCTAGGGTTATATATAGGCTTGCGGTGAAAGAGTGAACCCGGAGGGTCCAGTTGCATGTGGGCCTGCATAAAGGCTCCCCTGGGGAGTTCAGTTGTACCCAAAGCCTTCCTTTGGGGACACTTCTGGATGGGTGAATGGGGCTTGAAACGCATTTTCTGGAGCCCGAGTTTTCAGTCTTCTGCCATGGTGGCTAGGGGTATATTTAGGATTGCTCGTAAACAGTGAACAAGGAGGGTCCAGTTGCATGTGGGGCTGCGTAAAGGCTCCCCTGGGGACTTCAGTTGGACCCAAAGCCTTCCTCTGGGGGCACTTTTGGATGGGAGAATTAGGCTTTTAACGCATTTTCTGGGGCCCGAGTTTTCAGTCGACTGCCAGGCGGGCCAGGGCTATATTTAGGGTTGCTGTGAAAGAGTGAATGCGGAGGGTCCAGTTGCATGTGGGGCTGCATAAAGGCTCCCCTGGGGAGTTCAGTTGTACCCAAAGCCTTCCTTTGGGGGCACTTCTGGATGGGTGAATGGGGCTTGAAACGCTTTTTCTCTGGCCCGAGTTTTCAGTTTTCTGCCATGCTGGCTAGTGTTATATTTAGGGTTGCTTGTAAACAGGGAACACGGGGGGTCCAGTTGCGTATGGGCCTGCGTAAAGGCTCCCCTGGGGAGTTCACTTGTACCCAAAGCCTTCCTCTGGGGGCACTTTTGGATGGGCGAATTAGACTTTTAACGCATTTTCTGGGGCCCGAGTTTTCAGTCTTCTACCACGGTGGCTAGGGGTATATATAGGGTTGCTGTGAAAGAGCGAATACGGAGGGTCCAGTTGCATGTGGGGCTGCGTTAAGGCTCCCCTGGGGAGTTCAGTTGTACCCAAAGCCTTCCTCTGGGGGCACTTTTGGATGGGTGAATTAGGCTTTTAACGCATTTTCTGGGGCCCGAGTTTTCAGTCGACTGCCAGGCGGGCCAGGGCGATATTTAGGCTTGCGGTGAAAGAGTGAACCCGGAGGGTCCAGTTGCATGTGGGGCTGCATAAAGGCTCCCCTGGGGAGTTCAGTTGTACCCAAAGCCTTCCTTTGGGGGCACTTCTGGATGGGTGAATGGGGCTTGAAACGCATTTTCTGGGGCCCGAGTTTTCAGTCGAGTGCCAGGCGGGCCAGGGCTATATTTAGGGTTGCTGTAAAGAGCGAACACGGAGGGTCCAGTTGCATGTGGGGCTGCATAAAGGCTCCCCTGGGGAGTTCAGATGTATCCAAAGCCTTCCTTTGGGGGCACTTTTGGATGGGCGAATCGGGCTCGTAACACATTTTCTGTGGCCCGAGCTTTCAGTCGACTGCCAGGCGTGCTAGGGCTATATTTAGGCTTGCGGTGAAAGAGTGAACCCGGAGGGTCCAGTTGCATGTGGGGCTGCATAAAGGCTCCCCTGGGGAGTTCAGTTGGACCCAAAGCCTTCCTTTGGGGACACTTCTGGATGGGTGAATGGCGCTTGACACGCATTTTCTGGAGCCCGAGTTTTCAGTCTTCTGCCATGGTGGCTAGGGGTATATATAGGGTTGCTCGTAAACAGTGAACAAGGAGGGTCCAGTTGCATGTGGGGCTGTGTAAAGGCTCCCCTGGAGAGTTCAGTTGTACCCAAAGCCTTCCTCTGGGGGCACTTTTGGACGGGCGAATTAGGCTTTTAACAGTTTTTCTGGGGCCCGAGTTTTCAGTCGACTGCCAGGCGGGCCAGGGCTATATTTAGGGTTGCTGTGAAAGAGCGAATATGGAGGGTCCAGTTGCATGTGGGGCTGCGTTAAGGCTCCCCTGGGGAGTCCAGTTGTACCCAAAGCCTTCCTCTGGGGGCACTTTTGGATGGTCGAATAGGGCTTGTAGCACGTTTTCTGTGGCCCGAGTTTTCAGTCTTCTGCCATGCTGGCTAGGGTTATATTTAGGGTTGCTGTAAAGAGCGAACACGGAGGGTCAAGTTGCATGTGGGGCTGCGTAAAGGCTCCCCTGGGGAGTTCAGATGTATCCAAAGCCTTCCTTTTGGGGGCACTTTTGGATGGGCGAATCGGGCTCGTAACACATTTTCTGTGGCCCGAGCTTTCAGTCGACTGCCAGGCGTGCTAGGGTTATATATAGGCTTGCGGTGAAAGAGTGAACCCGGAGGGTCCAGTTGCATGTGGGCCTGCATAAAGGCTCCCCTGGGGAGTTCAGTTGTATCCAAAGCCTTCCTTTGGGGACACTTCTGGATGGGTGAATGGGGCTTGAAACGCATTTTCTGGAGCCCGAGTTTTCAGTCTTCTGCCATGGTGGCTAGGGGTATATTTAGGATTGCTCGTAAACAGTGAACAAGGAGGGTCCAGTTGCATGTGGGGCTGCGTAAAGGCTCCCCTGGGGAGTTCAGTTGGACCCAAAGCCTTCCTCTGGGGGCACTTTTGGATGGGAGAATTAGGCTTTTAACGCATTTTCTGGGGCCCGAGTTTTCAGTCGACTGCCAGGCGGGCCAGGGCTATATTTAGGGTTGCTGTGAAAGAGTGAATGCGGAGGGTCCAGTTGCATGTGGGGCTGCATAAAGGCTCCCCTGGGGAGTTCAGTTGTACCCAAAGCCTTCCTTTGGGGGCACTTCTGGATGGGTGAATGGGGCTTGAAACGCTTTTTCTCTGGCCCGAGTTTTCAGTTTTCTGCCATGCTGGCTAGTGTTATATTTAGGGTTGCTTGTAAACAGGGAACACGGGGGGTCCAGTTGCGTATGGGCCTGCGTAAAGGCTCCCCTGGGGAGTTCACTTGTACCCAAAGCCTTCCTCTGGGGGCACTTTTGGATGGGCGAATTAGACTTTTAACGCATTTTCTGGGGCCCGAGTTTTCAGTCTTCTACCACGGTGGCTAGGGGTATATATAGGGTTGCTGTGAAAGAGCGAATACGGAGGGTCCAGTTGCATGTGGGGCTGCGTTAAGGCTCCCCTGGGGAGTTCAGTTGTACCCAAAGCCTTCCTCTGGGGGCACTTTTGGATGGGTGAATTAGGCTTTTAACGCATTTTCTGGGGCCCGAGTTTTCAGTCGACTGCCAGGCGGGCCAGGGCGATATTTAGGCTTGCGGTGAAAGAGTGAACCCGGAGGGTCCAGTTGCATGTGGGGCTGCATAAAGGCTCCCCTGGGGAGTTCAGTTGTACCCAAAGCCTTCCTTTGGGGGCACTTCTGGATGGGTGAATGGGGCTTGAAACGCATTTTCTGGGGCCCGAGTTTTCAGTCGAGTGCCAGGCGGGCCAGGGCTATATTTAGGGTTGCTGTAAAGAGCGAACACGGAGGGTCCAGTTGCATGTGGGGCTGCATAAAGGCTCCCCTGGGGAGTTCAGATGTATCCAAAGCCTTCCTTTGGGGGCACTTTTGGATGGGCGAATCGGGCTCGTAACACATTTTCTGTGGCCCGAGCTTTCAGTCGACTGCCAGGCGTGCTAGGGCTATATTTAGGCTTGCGGTGAAAGAGTGAACCCGGAGGGTCCAGTTGCATGTGGGGCTGCATAAAGGCTCCCCTGGGGAGTTCAGTTGGACCCAAAGCCTTCCTTTGGGGACACTTCTGGATGGGTGAATGGCGCTTGACACGCATTTTCTGGAGCCCGAGTTTTCAGTCTTCTGCCATGGTGGCTAGGGGTATATATAGGGTTGCTCGTAAACAGTGAACAAGGAGGGTCCAGTTGCATGTGGGGCTGTGTAAAGGCTCCCCTGGAGAGTTCAGTTGTACCCAAAGCCTTCCTCTGGGGGCACTTTTGGACGGGCGAATTAGGCTTTTAACAGTTTTTCTGGGGCCCGAGTTTTCAGTCGACTGCCAGGCGGGCCAGGGTTATATTTAGGGTTGCTGTGAAAGAGCGAATATGGAGGGTCCAGTTGCATGTGGGGCTGCGTTAAGGCTCCCCTGGGGAGTCCAGTTGTACCCAAAGCCTTCCTCTGGGGGCACTTTTGGATGGGCGAATTAGGCTTTTAACGCATTTTCTGGGGCCGGAGTTTTCAGTCGACTGCCAGGAGGGCCAGGGTTATATTTAGGGTTGCTGTGAAAGAGTGAACCCGGAGGGTCCAGTTACATGTGGGGCTGCATAAAGGCTCCCCTGGGGAGTTCAGTTGGACCCAAAGCCTTCCTTTGGCGACACTTCTGGATGGGTGAATGGCGCTTGACACGCATTTTCTGGAGCCAGAGTTTTCAGTCTTCTGCCATGGTGGCTAGGGGTATATTTAGGGTTGCTCGTAAACAGTGAACAAGGAGGGTCCAGTTGCATGTGGGGCTGCGTAAAGGCTCCCCTGGGGAGTTCATTTGGACCCAAAGCCTTCCTTTGGGGGCACTTCTGGATGGGTGAATGGGGCTTGAAACGCTTTTTCTGTGGCCTGAGTTTTCAGTTTTCTGCCATGCTGGCTAGTGTTATATTTAGGGTTGCTTGTAAACAGCGAACACGGGGGGTCCAGTTGCGTATGGGCCTGCATAAAGGCTCCCCTGGGGAGTTCATTTGGACCCAAAGCCTTCCTTTGGGGGCACTTTTGGATGGTCGAATGGGGCTTGTAGCACGTTTTCTGTGGCCCGAGTTTTCAGTCTTCTGCCATGCTGGCTAGGGTTATATTTAGGGTTGCTGTAAAGAGCGAACATGGAGGGTCCAGTTGCATGTGGGGCTGCGTAAAGGCTCCCCTGGGGAGTTCAGATGTACCCAAACCTTCCTTTGGAGGCACTTTTGGATGGGGGAATGGGGCTCGTAACACTTTTTCTGTGGCCCGAGCTTTTAGTCGACTGCCAGGCATGCTAGGGCTATATTTAGGCTTGCGGTGAAAGAGTGAACCCGGAGGGTCCAGTTGCATGTGGGGCTGCGTTAAGGCTCCCCTGGGGAGTTCAGTTGTACCCAAAGCCTTCCTCTGGGGGCACTTTTGGATGGGCGAATTAGGCTTTTAACAGTTTTTCTGGGGCCCGAGTTTTCAGTCGACTGCCAGGCGGGCCAGGGCTATATTTAGTGTTGCTGTGAAAGAGCGAATACGGAGGGTCCAGTTGCATGTGGGGCTGCGTTAAGGCTCCCCTGGGGAGTTCATTTGGACCCAAAGCCTTCCTCTGGGGGCCCTTTTGGATGGGCGAATTAGGCTTTTAACGCATTTTCTGTGGCCGGAGTTTTCAGTCGACAGCCAGGCGGGCCAGGGATATATTTAGGGTTGCTGTGAAAGAGTGAACCCGGAGGGTCCAGTTGCATGTGGGGCTGCATAAAGGCTCCCCTGGGGAGTTCAGTTGGACCCAAAGCCTTCCTTTGGGGGCACTTCTGGATGGGTGAATGGGGCTTGACACGCATTTTCTGGAGCCCGAGTTTTCAGTCTTCTGCCATGGTGGCTAGGGGTATATTTAGGGTTGCTCGTAAACAGTGAACAAGGAGGGTCCAGTTGCATGTGGGGCTGCGTAAAGGCTCCCCTGGGGAGTCCAGTTGTACCCAAAGCCTTTCTTTGGGGGCACTTCTGGATGGGTGAATGGGGCTTGAAACGCATTTTCTGGAGCCCGAGTTTTCAGTCTTCTGCCATGGTGGCTAGGGGTATATTAAGGATTGCTCGTAAACAGTGAACAAGGAGGGTCCAGTTGCATGTGGGGCTGCGTAAAGGCTCCCCTGGGGACTTCAGTTGGACCCAAAGCCTTCCTCTGGGGGCACTTTTGGATGGGCGAATTAGGCTTTTAACGCATTTTCTGGGGCCCGAGTTTTCAGTCGACTGCCAGGCGGGCCAGGGCTATATTTAGGGTTGCTGTGAAAGAGTGAACGCGGAGGGTCCAGTTGCATGTGGGGCTGCATAAAGGCTCCCCTGGGGAGTTCAGTTGTACCCAAAGCCTTCCTTTGGGGGCACTTCTGGATGGGTGAATGGGGCTTGAAACGCATTTTCCGGAGCCCGAGTTTTCAGTCTTCTGCCATGGTGGCTAGGGGTATATTTAGGGTTGCTCGTAAACAGTGAAAAAGGAGG